>NW_009617086.1:0-10799 GCF_000690535.1 Cariama cristata
GATATTAAATAGAACTGGCCCCAGTACTGGGCCCCGGGGAACACCACTGGTGACTTTTATTCAATGGTTTCTATAATCTGAGTAGTTTTCCCTTGCCTAAAAGGTCTATAAACTGCAGTTTCTTCACTCCTTTCTTCACAGCCTTCACTCTTCTGCCACAGTATTGTTACTCTGCTATGGCAATAAAAGGTGTGGCTTTTGCTGCAGTTCTAGATGAGGATTCTTACAAGCTAGGGTGGTGACAGTTTTGAAGAGTTTGTGTTCTTGCCTGAGAATGGTCTGAAGGGAGGTGTGGATTTGATGTTCACAGAACTTAAAAGTAATTCAATGACCATTTTTCTTTCCATCTTGTTATGCTGTTAATCTTGCAGCAATTTCTTTTGGTTCTCCTTACCCTCAGGTTTCCACTTTGGTCCCGTTTCTTTATATTTTTACTCCTTGTAGGCTATTTGTCATTACAACATTCTAACAAGAATATCTGACAGAAAGATATCTGGTCAGGGCTGGTATTCATTTCCTGAAGATGATCAAAAGATGTGCCTCTGTTAGACAACCAGTTTTTTTCCCATTCATTTCAGAGCTGTTGTTACAATACGTACTTTTTCTATCTAGATCTTTCAAATACTGTTGAACAAACCTTATCACTGTCCAGCCTTTGGTAACAAAGCAGGGTTCTGGAGGGCAGAACCTGGCCCCGGGAAACAGACTATATCTCTACCGTCAGCACTGACTCTTGTGAACCTTGGGAGAAGGTTTAATTGCTCTGTGCCTCAGTTTCCTCATCTTTAAAATGGAAAAATCAAACTGTCAACAGTTGCCTTAACATTTGAGATGATACACAGATGAAATCGCTGGAGACAGAGATGGAAGCATTGAATTCTAGTACAACAGTATAATTCTGGTATGTTGGGGAGATTGGCTTTTTTAAACATCCTTAAAAATCCTAAATAATTTTCTAAATGGAAGCTGTGTGACATATGGAAACTGATTATTCACATTAATTTTATTTTTCCTCTCCCTGTTGACTGTTTCTGTACTTTCATTCTTTGTTGACACAGTCCATTGTATTTCATGTGAAGACTTACCTTCATTGTCAATACTGTGCAGTATATTGTAGAGTGTCCTGGCATATAATCATTATTTAAAATAATCTAATCTACAGGAAAGATTTTGCTACATTAATTGTTTGTTTTGTACCTTGGTGTGCAATTTTACAAGGTTCAATCATGAAAGATTTCTGAAACTTTAAAAAAATTTTCCTAAGGACAATATACTACAATGGAGGCTCCTGGAGGAGAATTAAGCTTCTGAAATGGCTCAGAATTAATATAGTTGTTTAAATTTATCAAACCATTATGGGAAGAGCCACCACCAAAACCAGAACACTTTCATATCAGTGGTGTATGACTGTTACCTTTCTTATTGCAGAAGAAGCTTAGAGTGAGAAGGTCAGCTGAATGAGTGAGAAGTGCTTTTGCTAGTTACACAATTAAATTTCAGGTCACAGCAGAATTTCTGGCACAGCATCTTACAGGCTAGATAACTGCTAAAAGCTCAAGACCTCCTACCATGATCTGATTTGAGAGAGCTGTGTTAGTTTAACACTTCATTATTTTTTTGTTGAGGAATGTATGTGATAAAATAGAGGTGGTGTTTTGAATTTTCTCCTTACAAGAACTTTGTACCACAGAAAAATGATTCAAGTTTAGGTATTTGCAGATAAAAACAATATAGTATATGTGAAAAAAGTTACGTATTTAAGCACTTGCCTCTTGATTTTTGTCCACTGTATTTGCACATAATCTTTGCTCTAGAACGTTTAAACCTTACAGAGTGTTTATCTTTGCTAGGATTCCTGTTCAAAGTCATTAATAAATATAAGAATGTTCATAACAATAGGAACTCTATCTTGATAGAAGATTTTTCTTTTGTCTCATGGTTAAATCCATGAGATAACTCCATATGACAGAGAAATGAAACAAAAGAAAACTTACTTTAAAAAAAATTATTTCTCTTCTCCCACGCATAGCCGGAGGCTAAAGTGTTTGTCAGGTTTAAAATTCAAGATCTGGAGCAGGTCTGGAGCAAATTAGGAGGAGTATCAAAGAAGAACAAAAACAAACACAGTTGCTTCTTGTTTGAAGAATGGTAGCTCTGTAGCTGAAGTTTCTGTGTAGTTCCTGACAGTTTATGTATAAGGAAACATTTTGTGAATAAACAAATTATACTAAGAAATCACTTATGATTGCTCATAAGCGATTTCTTCCCCTAATGCAAAATGTGTGTGTTTCTTTTTCAAAATAGCCATGTTATTATTGCAAGCTTTCTTGCTACTGCTTACGTTCTCTCCTCATTAGGGTCACGTACTTTCAAGTGATCATCCACTGGAAAATAGGAGCCTGGTCTTCCTCACAACTTCTTGTAAAGCACTAAAAGATGAGTTGTCTTTCCTTCTCCTTTTTATCTCAATTGTTAATTAACCTAAGGAGGAAGCAGAAGGAAAAAGAATAGTGTCTTAGTCCTATTGATAAGACACAAAAATAGATTCTAACTAATATTTTCAAATATATAATACACTACAATTCATGGATTAAGTTTTAACTAGATTTAACTGAGGTTAGAATTCTACTTTACTTTCTAAAGAGCTGAACTAACTTTGAAATAAAACCTGTAATATGTGAAGTTAAATGAAAACTGGTCTCAAAATAACTTTTAAATAATTTCTGATTTCGTAATGTTCTTTCTAGTGATAAAGATTTCTGTCTACTTTCACTTGCAATGAGAAAACAAAAAAGAGAGAGCAAATGGTAGGATCTGCTGTAGCCCATATTGGAGTCCGTAATGAATCCTTCCACTGACAGGCATGAGAAAGGGCTATGTGGGGAGCTGCACCTTTTGAGGCTCCTGCAGAAGCTGATCAGATATGATTGTCTTGTCGAGGCTCATGTTAAACAACACTGATTCCTTAAAAGTCAAATAGTGAATAAGACACAGCCTTGGTGGTGTCTTTGCCTTGAAGCCCCTGCCTTCAGGTCACCTCTTGACTGCATAGACTAGACTGCAAGGTGGATACAAAGTTCTCTAGAAATGTAGAGGACAATTAGAGAAAATTTCAGTATCACTTCAGTCTTCATATAGGAATCATTAAAAAATGAAATCAGTAATAAAATAGTCTTACTTTTTATACTAGCTTGTTCTTGACATGCTCATTCAATCACTTACGAGAGGAACGTGGGAACTACTGCACTTCACAAGCTTGAAACATGCTAATACTATATTCATAACATAAGCACTGGTGAAAGAATAAAGAATTTCATCTAATGGGAAAAGGTCATTCACAATATTGCTGTGTTGAAAAGCCATAAGTTAACTTATAACACGAAAGTAGAGCTTCTGTTGGACTGGTAGATAACAAGGATAATAATTACTGGAAAATTCTCAACAGAAAAAGATAGAAATATGCTTAGGTAAAGAAGTCATCATATTTGGAATAAAAGTCAATAAAGATTAAACAGGATGGACAGTGCTTGATGTGTTACAGAAAATGCAAAATACTGCAAATAAGAGTACTTGGTCAGAATGGCATAGTGAGCTCCACGTCCCAGTCCACAAGATGTAGTTGTATGTATTTTCTGCAGGCCAAAACTAGTCAGCCTACCGAAAGGAATGCTGCTAGTGTTCAATGACCAACATTGAAGCAGAAGATGAATATGTTAGCAGCCTAAACAACCAGGAATAATTAATTTTAAACTTCACACTCACGTATGAGCCAACTTCATATAAAAAACAATGATTTATCAAGTAAAGTAAAGCAACTGGTAGTAGAAGCTAAATGGTTAAAACCTAAGGCACACAGGTATAGCAGTTTTCCATTAAGAGATTATTTGAACTAAATATATAGGTAAATAGCAAATGGGAATAGATTCAGTAGAGCAAGGGCAAAATATAGATTTTATCAGGTTAAAATGTCTTATTTACATGAAAATTCAGCCGTCCCAAATTCATGCCCCTGGAAAGTTCTTGTTGTATAGGAGAGAGTGGTGGAAATGCTGAACTTTACACGAACAAAAAATATTTAAGTTGCTTCGTAAAACATTTTCTCCATCTACAAGAATAGAAATTTTTGCACAGATAGAAAAGTATTTTACAGTTAATCAGCAAGACTCAGGAATGTGCCATTAAAAGTAACAAACAAACAAAGTGCACATTTATGTACAACTAAAAACCTTTCTAGGGAGATGAAGTTTCATCTTACTACCATTTAATTTTTTTTCTGGGCCCAAGGGTTTTCACAGGGAAATGCAACAAATTTAAGGAGGAGTTCTTAGTACTTCCTGGAATTTTATTAAAATATCTCATGCGATTCCACATGCTCTACAAAAAAAAACATAAGAAAAGCATATGTGAGGATTTTCTAAGAATTAAGAATCCATGATAAGGACAAGAAATACTTTCTAGATGTCTCAAATAGTAATATTGCAGAAGCTTGATTTGTTGCACATGTAGAATGAATAATGATCAGGAGACATATCCTGTTGGTGGCAAAGCAAAAAGCAGCCCTCTTGCAAATTAGACATAGATTTGTTTACGCTTACTAAAAATAGAAGGTAGAGAGAAGAAATATCCTATGTGTTCAATATTATCCACATTCCCTTGAAGAAGTTCTAACAGGCACAGTGCCTTGTACTGAAAAAACAACATTGTTATTGGATGTCCATACCTGGCGTAGTAAACACTGACAGACATCTGTATGGTATGCCATGACATTAAAGGGTCTATCGTGAAGCAGAGGCTTCTACATGTAACCTGTAGCGAAGTAGAGGCTTCTACATGTAACCACTGGGTTCTGCTATCCCTCCATCTAAACAATTAAAAAACTCTGTCCTTTGACAGTTTTTAACACAGAGCTCTCAGAAAAAGGATGCAAAATTTGATATCGAGCTGTACTTAGCATGATTATTTTATAGAGTAGCACCAATGAATCACGAATTGTAAGCAGACATGATTTTCAATTCAGAAGAATACCTTCACTTACAGAAAATAACACCAGTCACCAGTGCAAGATACTGACATAATCTCGGTATCCAGTGTGGTTTGTGCTATGTTTCACGTTCAATGTTACGAACAAAAGCCTTTCTGCCATGTGCAGTAAACATAAAAGTAGGAAAGAAAAAGAAAAAGAAAAATAGTGACATAAAAAATGTTCCTTTTCTCCAATCTTTAATTCCTGGAATCAGCCTTCTTACTAAGATGTACCAACATGCTGATCAACATTCTTTTCAGATCTTGCAGCCAGAAGTGCCGTAACTCATCAGAGAATAATGTCCTCGGACATCTTGCAGCAATTCTCGGTCACTAACTACTTTGTTCCTTAAAGCCATTTGACTTTCATGGGTTTTGGGTTATACACATATTTAGAAGGGAGTAGAAAGGAAGGAAAAAATTGTGGAGAATTCCAGGCTTTAATGTAGGAGGTAGGCAGAGGACGCCACAAGTCCCCCCTCATGTCCACCTTTATGGAGAATATTCTCTGACAGCCCAACTAATTTCAAAATGTGAATATATGAAAAATACAAAAATAATATGATTTAATTACAATAAACAGCAAGTTTTAAATCCTGAATCCTGTTTCTAATACTGTCTTTGATGTCAAGTCACTGAGCTTCCCTACTTCCATTTCTCTATAAACTTAGTCTTTCTTATTAATGCAGGGTTTTTGAGGAACCACTGAGGAAGATTAATTTAAAATGGAATGAAATTTAGCAGTAGAAAGTACTAATCTTGTTAATAATGAGAACGTCCTCTGTAAGATGGATATTGAGTATCTAGTAATAAGAAAGGAGAGAAAAAAAAAGTCAGCATAGGTTAGTTAATTGGAAAATGATTGCAAGTCCCCTACTTGTTTTGTCTATGAAGAAAAGGCAAACACAATCCCAAAATGCATCCAGAGAGGTGTTTTCCAGAAAAGATCAGGTAGCCCATGAAAGCCTTCGTCTAGAAAATTGTATGCAGTTCTACTCACTTATTTTTTGAGGTGCATTTGTTCAAACAGAATACAGATCTAAAGGAGACCTGCAGTGGCAATCAAGGAGATGAAGACTGTTATACTAAATGAGAAAAAGAGCTTAGTTTGTTTCCCCTATCAAAGTCAAGGCTGAGAAGAAATAACAGTTGTTCTCTATAAATGCATTGAGGTGGTGCATTTATACCAAAAAAAGAGAATAACTATTAAACTTATAAATAAACTTAGGCAGGAGATTAGAATAATGTTTCTAACCCCCAAAGGTAGAAAACTCTAAAAGAGGATCCCAGTAGGAGTAGTGTAGGTAGGCATCCTAACCACTTTTTATTCCTTCATGAAAAAGACTATATGACATGCAAGAGCAAGAGATTGATAGGCTTTTATGTTGTCAGATACACAACATTATAATTCCACCTAAGTTTCAGTTATAAAAATGACTTTAGTGAGAGACAAGAATATCCTTGCTTGGGTAATGGAGGAAAATTCAAGATTGCACATGGTTTTCAGGGGGAAATATGCAGCTTCTTGCTTTTGTATGTTTTCAGTGAGAAAGACATTATGAAGTAATGAACTGACTGAAGACTATGATTATTATAATACCTGGAGAATATTTTAGAGCAACACATTACTGGCTCAATTCATGTAACTCTGGATTGTTTTCTTTAGGATTTGTCTGGAATTGGATATAAGGTAGCAAGAAATCAGTTCAATTCCACTATTTGCTTGTAATATTTGAGAGTGGTTGTGTCTATCCTTGAAAATAAATTGTGCATGGATATTAGCTATCTGACTATCATTCAGTCCAGTAAGCCTGAGCTAATCTTGGTAAGTTATAGGACGTAACTGGATATATGTAGAGATTATACCTGTTCCTCTTATGGAATGTTTCTGTTTTTCATAACGTATGTTTACCAACTACTGTAGTGTTGATGCCAGACTGCTGTAAAATTACCACATTCCAGTATTGCTGAGGGAAGCTATTCCCCATCTTTGGTTTGCAAATGGCTTTGGTCTCCTTTGAACACCGACCAGGGTTTTTTCCATTTTGAGCATAGATCATTTGCACATATTATGAGGGATTGAACTTTAAATCAATCCAGAAACCATAGTTGGTACAGAATGTGATACCTGACACTTAAACACTGCATTTTGGCAGTGTACAGGCCAAACTGAATTCTCACAAACTTCCATGTGAGTTTCCAGATGCAGTTGAAGATATGGGTTATTTTGCAAGAATGAATTAGAACCTATGTGGAAACAGTTTTATACCCTATATCATTCTGCCACAGCTCTGCTCAGTGGAAGCATATGAGCTCAATTAAGAAAACAGAAAAAAGAATGAGTAAAAAAGTAACAGAAAGAACAACCAAAGATAAGGATTTTTTTTCTTTTAAGGACCTTCAGCTTTCAATCTAGTTTTTTCTGTCTCTTGTTTAGTCTTATATTACCAAAATTTAATCTTCTTGTGTGCTCAAGAGACCATTAACCTCTTTACTCAGACTATGAAAAAAAGCAAAATAGAAGAAAATGGCATCAGAGAGGACAACGTTGTTGGATTTTATTTTTATTGTAGAGTTGTTTTGTTGGTATGAGAGTATAAAAGCAACCTTTAAAGATCAGGTCAAAGATTGGGACACATACTCTCCTTTTATATGGTAGATTTTACAACATAAAAACATGTAGTTGCTTGCATTTCATTAGGTAATGCGTGACTGAATCTCTGGAGACATCAACTATCACTTCTGTTCTCCAGAAGGTATGACTTCAGTCATGGCTTCTTTTCCTCAAGATCCCAGCCATCAATACTTAAAC
The DNA here is from genome assembly GCF_000690535.1 of Cariama cristata. NCBI lineage: Eukaryota > Metazoa > Chordata > Aves > Cariamiformes > Cariamidae > Cariama > Cariama cristata. Next base: position 7,835 of record NW_009617086.1, read on the forward strand.
CATCTATTTATTACACTCAGGATATGAAAGATATGTATAAAAATCAAATGTCAAGGTTTCCTCTGTTTGTTTTTAATTCCAAAGAAAGACTCTCATTCTTTCTTGCGTGGGGATTTTGAGGAAGATGACAAATAAATTACAAAGCTTGAGAAAATTGCTTCCAGACAACACTAGCAAAGAACAAAAAGCCACTGAAACCGTTTGACTCAGCCTTGGTTTCTTCCAATGAAAAAAAAAATAAGACGACCCAGCTGGTCTCAGAAACGGAAAGATTAAACTTTAGAATGAACTGAGACTGTGATGACCAAAATACAGGCTAAATGAAAAAACTTTTTTTGTGTGCATACATGTCAAAAATAGAGATGTTCCAATGGAATATTTTTACCTTGGGAAGCAAAAAGTTGTGTTGGGTTTTTTAAAAGTTTTTGCAATCAGTTCTTATAAGAAAAATATATAGAAAAAAACAGAAAAATACCATAGTGGTACACTCTTCTGTATGTGGAGATCTCTGTTAATATCTCCCGCAGTCGTCTCTTTGTATGATGTGTGTTGGCAGCTCTGTGTTGCAAAACATACGAAGTGCATCAGGGCATCACTGGATCATGTAATGAGCGTAGCGAAACAAGTAACAGGGGAAGGGCTGCGCATCTCCCTCCTGCATTACTGTCCCTTGGCTTCTTCCTGCCATGGCCTAAAATACTACATGCATCTGGTTAACAGGTTGCTTGGCCAACTGTGTCTAGCAGATGTGAGTGAGAACACTGGAGAGATGCTTCGGAACTGCACAGCATAATGGTAACATACAGATCTGGTTGGGAGAGTATTCGTGGGAGACAGTTGTGAGAGTCTCATACCCCATGCATGACACCTGACATGAGGTTTCCACTAAATGGGCTCCTTCATGAGAGGGTGATCATATCAAGAAAGGTATTAATATGTTCAGTATTTCAGTGATAGCTTCTTCAGAGAAATGATACCATCATTTAGTACAAAAACATTGATTTGTTTTAACTATAACCATGCTGAACACAGTACAAAATGTAAGAGAAAGTGCCCACCTTGCCCAATCCACAGTACAATTACAGACAGAAATGTGTAATTCTTGGGAGATGGGTGCACAATGAAGTGAAAGGACTTGCCCAAGCAGCTGGTCAGTGATACGACCAGGAATAGAACTGCCTAATGTACCCTCTAATGTCCCAGCTACTGAAATACTGGACCAACAGTAGAGATAAAATGTGTTCTTACTTATTAATGAAATTGTAAGAAGCTGTTTTACTCAAAATATGTTCCAGTTTATGAAAGCATTGATTTGTCTTGGGCGATTTAACTGCAATTTTAAGCATAAAATTCAAATTATATTTAAAATAAATGAAGTTGCACATGAAAAATACATGTTCTCTCCTTACTAAGCTACAAAGGCAATTGAAACGTGGAAGGTTTTCCTTTTAGCCAAGTCTTCTCAAACCAGGAATATGTCCCAAAGAGAAACAGCAGGGTTGGCTCTTTCAAAAGCAAGGGCCTGAGGCAAAAGGAGAGCCTGGTAGGGCTGCTTTCATCTGGTTCAGTTCAAGCAAACAGATGCACTTCTCAGCTGAGGAATGCGAGGCCATCGCCACCGGGTCAAGTCCTGGGAGGGGAGCGTGGGCAGTGCCCTTTCACTCCGCTTTCACAATGCGGTGGAAAAAAAAAGACATCCACCCATGTACTTGTATGCACGTGCCCGCTCACACACGTGCACAAACAGTATGTGCATGCACACGTTCTTTTCAATGTTTTCCAAGCTACCTAACCCACTTCACTTTCCTCTCATTTTTTTTTTCATAAGCCAGCTAAGGCAGTCTTCTCTGAGCTGGAAAGGAAATATCAGTAACAAGAGTTTCTGTCTCACTGGAACAACACCTGACTGCTTTGTATGTATTGCCCATGCTGCTGGGTAGCCACTCCTACTTCACAAGCACATTCTTCTGGCATTATGTCTGTTGTTATGAATTTTCACCATCCTTCATCACTATCTGAGCCGAACTGACATTAGTTTTGGCAGAAAAAGAAAAAAAGGCAGAAAAAAGCAGTTCAAATAAACCTATCTGAGCGGTCAAAAACATTTGATGCATTATCAAAATAGAAAAACAGCTGTAAGAAAGTGTTTTATAGCTTACTGTGTAATCATAGAGACACATATTTTATAAATCACTGAAACTGCAGTGCGAATCTGGCAAGGGCAGTGCAAAATGACACTGGGATGCTGTTAATCACAGTTCTCATCTAAGCCTATGGTTATTTTTGACCTGTGTGATTTACCTTGAAAGAAGCCTTAAATCAGGTTATTTATCTGAATTCTCCGAGGTGAGCTACTGCAATGGGGCACTTAGAAACATGGTCCCACATTTTTCTGCAAAGTCTCATTGCTTTCTGACCAAGAATTCTTAGGGGAAAACCCTGAAGGTGCAGATGAGGACTCCATTTCTGGTTGTCTGTGGAAGTAAATCAGCAAATGAAAAGTCAGGAAGAAAAGATTAGGATTGGGTAAGCCTGATAGCTGATTCTGTGAAATCTTCTTGTTTCTCAAACCAAATACACACACTTAGTTCCTTAGACAGCAGAGTTGTACCCTCTCAGTCCACCTCCCTTATTTCACCAGCTGTTCTCCCTGTGCTTCTGTGGTCTCAGCACTGCATACTACATCCTTCATTACTTTGATTCTCTCTAAACCGTGAAAACTTTTCCTTATTTTGGTTAGTAGAGTCCTGAAAGGCAGCAGCATACAAAACTGACGCTATCTGACAGTGCTTTGGTTTGCCACTCCATTCAGTCTGCACCAGACCAGCCGTGCTAGAATGCAATGCTCACTCCCACTGCAGCTCATTAGAGCTGGAAGCAAACTGATGAACACACTGTCCCTTCCCTTCCCTTCCCTTCCCTTCCCTTCCCTTCCCTTCCCTTCCCTTCCCTTCCCTTCCCTTCC
>NW_009617086.1:10840-15492 GCF_000690535.1 Cariama cristata
ACTAGACCTGCGCTCCAACCCCTGCCCTTCCCGTCCCTTCCCTTCCCTTCCTTTCATCACCCAATGTGTGTTTTGGTATCAGCACAGCAGCTTTTTTTTACCTGAAGGAGAGATGGAGTCGCCATTAACAATATTCTCAAGAGGATTTTGCTCTGGACTTCCCAGATCTCCTAGTATTTGGTGTTTATCCACATGTCTGTAGCCCTTACTTTCCCTTTGGCTGTGTATGAGCAGTTCTCACTGATTTCAAGTGAATGGATAACCACATCTAAAAAGCAGTGTCCAGGACAAAGTGTATACATACCATTCCGTAACAAAGAGACATATGTCTGTAATTAATCTTAGGATGATGGAGAAGTGTATAGATTTTTAGAAGCAGCTGAATTTAGGTTTTGCATACAATCACTGGCTTATCAAAGACTCTCACAAAGCACGAGAGCATTTTCCAGGCTCTGAATAAAGCTGGTTTTCATGTCATCACATTATAGCAACCGGCACAGTGATTACTACCTTCTGATAAAATGTAGCCCATAGGTATCCTTTACTTCTGACTTGCATTTAACAAGTCTTTAGACCAGCTAGTGCCATCAGGTCATCTTGCTTGACTTGCTGCATAAGCCATATAACTTCATTGTCTAACTCCAGTACTAAGTTGGTGTTACGGTAAAGCATAGGTTCTTAAAAAGACACTCAGATATGATTTGAAGACATCAAGAGAGCTATTGTATTACTTTCAGTTGTAGTTTGTTGCAGAATGATTCAGTAATTTCAAATGTTTATTCTTTGGGTTACTGCTATACCCATGAAATTTTGGCCTGGGCTCAGACTTCATTACGCCAAGTTTCACAGCCACGTAAAACAAAAAGACAGGATGAGTTGCCAGTCTACGTGATTATTCAAAGAAGTGCTAATCCCTTTCTTTGGCCAGACTCCTATCCAAATCAACTCTGAATTCTGTTGCAGGCCGTCTTGCTGGGCTTACTTATTTCTGTTGATTTACTTCCCAAATTCAAGTTTTAGTAATTTGTTATTTTGTTGACAAATTGCTGTGGAAGAGCGCTGATTAACCACACTGGTATAACAAGTTTTGTCCAGAGTTACAGATTACATTTTGGGTAAACCAAACTGTAATATGGGGATACCTTTCTGTGGATGTACTTACAAATCTGGGTCTGCAGAGTCTGATGTTTTAAAGGATTCAGTAGAATGGATATAGATGGTTGTGTTGCTGATGACTAAAAGCTAATGAGTTGAGTGTGCAGTTCAACCAGACAGTGGCAATAGTAACACTTAAAAAGCACTTTCAGATTCCTTGGGACAGAATGTGTCTGTGTTCAACTGGGTGGTATAAGTGGAAAAAAAAGAGAAAAACAAACAAAGCAGCAATGTACATATCCTTTGTTCATGTTTCAATAACCATACATTGTACACTACAAGCACTTTTACCTCTTCTCCACAATGAACTCTGTATTTTGAATATATAGTCAGCCACAGCCCACTCTGTGGGCTCTTCTCAGGTCTGACTTCACTGCTATGTATGTGAGCTATTTCATGACTGTTATATCAGCTTTTGCAAATGGAGATAAGACTACAGCAAAAAGTAGAATTTGTAGGAATGATAGATTTTCTTTATAACTTTAAAAAATACTGGGAAGATTTTCTTGGGCAAAAGAAATTGGGTATAATTTTGAATGTGGCCAAAAAGACTAATTTGCTCTTGGGAGAATTAATAAATTAAATAGTTAGACTACACTCTGTTATTGAAGTTTTAAAGAGAAATATGTATTATACAGGTTAAATGAGAGCTTTACAGGAATTGGGAACAAACCAGATTTTTAGTAGATTTTCACAAGTTCAGTATTTTCCACTACAAAACATAATGAAATAAGTGAAATTCAGAATTTCCTCTGAAGGAAGACTGTAAAGCATACTCGATTGATTAGGTCATTTCCTTTAGATAAAACCAATTTTTTTTTTAATTTCAGTTCATGTGGTTTTATATAAAGACTGCTAAAAATAAGACAAGAGAACTTGAAAAGATTTCTGAAAAGAAGCAACTATTTTTTTTTTCTTCTTTTGGGATTCTTATCTTTGCTTGAAGCATCTTACTTGTTATAAATATGCCAAACAGAAAAAAAAAAAAACCTTAGAAGATTTCTAGTGAGTCTGAGATACTAGAAAAATATGTTAGAAGTGAAGCCTATGAAATACTAAGTTTTAAAAGAATGACAACCTCCAGCTCAGCTCTACCTGACAGAGTAGGTCAGCGGCAACTGACCAGAGAACAGCAGTAACTTTATCAGCAAGTTCCGGTGATAGACACAAGATAAATTTATTTGATCAATAATGTGATCTGACACAAGCATAAGAAGAGTATTTTGAAATATCTCCTACCTCCTTAATGAGAGTGTAGGAAGGGTGTAGTTTCCAGGACTATCAGTGGCACACACAGGAGTTTTATTGTGCTGTCAAATAGTGCAATAAGATTTGTTACTGCATAACCTCACACTGAAATAATATGACATCAGGCATTTGCTGGAAAAACATGGTGTGGACCAGTTTGTTCTCCAGATGATTTCCTTAAGATACAATGACAGGTTTTTAGTTAAATATTTTCAAATAGCCAGGTGTATAATGGTAGTATTTAATTATAGCTGAATTCCTGTAAACAGTTTGAAGTATAATTGCCTGTCGTAGTCATTCCGTAATCATGGAGCCATGAAAACATAAAGCCAGAAAGGACATCAAGAGGTCATCCAGTCCAACATCCTACACTGAGCAGCATCCGGTATTCATAGACAAACATACAAATGCAAGCATCTATAGGCATGCAAGACCATGATATTGCATGTGCTCTCTGGAGTCATTATTTGACTTCCCAGGCATGCTAGACTTGCACATCTGCAGAACTTCCACCTCTTCTGCTGTTTGGTGCAGCAGGTCTGGTTAATTTTTTTTTTTTCCCCCTAATTTCTGGACTTCGAATGTATATGATCAAAGAAAATGACATTTTAGATACCATGAAGGGCAATTGCAATGGAAACCTCTAAACAAAACAGATTTTGCTCTTTCATCTCTTACCTGGATCTTGAAGGTCTTCCAGCCTTGCCTTTCAGCATTGGTCCTATTAAATATTGGCCCAGAATGATTGAACAAACCTGTTTCAAGACCTCTTTCTAGTTCTGAATATCCTAGATTTTAAAACTCTGAATGTTTGGTGTAAAAATGAAATCAAGTTTCTGTGTGGGTTATTGAGAAAGAAAAATTTTGCTAAATGCCTCCTCTTCTTCTCATTCAGTTACTTAATTTGTGTTTTTTGATCAGTGCCGTGGGCTGCCCTCAACCTTCTCTTTGCTTTGAATTTTCAAAAGAAAAATGGATTTAGTTGTGTGGTAATGCCTGCTGAGTGGGAAGTAATTACTGCTGGAGATCTGAATTAGTAAAGTTTTAAGTCCTATTGGAGCAAGACTATAGCCAGCAACATTTGCATTAAGAAATAGTTACTAAGACTCTTTTTTAAGTACAAGTGTCATTTTTAGAACTGACTTCAGCACTTAGAAGTGTAAGTTGTGCTGAAAGTTAGGCTTAGATAGACATATTTTCTCAGTCAGATTTGAAATGTTCCATAAGCCTCCTCAGCTGAAACATGCAAAGTAAAGCACTTCTCTTTTGAGTGTTGTCTACATGAATATTCACATAATGATGTGTTTTTATATTGCAGATGCTTCAGTCAGACTCTGTTTTGCCTTAGATATGCCTGGAAGGTGTTCTTCTTCCTCCACATGCCCATGTCCTTTACATTGTCTCAGCTACTCAGCTGAATCAGAACACTTAGCCAGTGAAGTGAACCATTCTTGCCCAAACAAAACTCTTTGTATATTTTTTATTCACAGCATTTGGGGGAGAGTACCTTCATTTTGTTCTGTTTCATATTCATTTGTCCAGCTCTGTAAAAAAATGTGAAGGTTGCACTCAGCTCTGACCACACAGTACCTTTTGTGCACCTTTTCCTTGTGGTACCTTGGAATTTCCATTCATGTTAATTAATATTTTACCTTCATACATCTATCATGACCTTGCCGGTTTCTCCAGATAGTTTCATCTTTCATCATCACCATCTTTCAGCAAGCATAATTTTGCCATAGACACCTATGTTTAGTTTTTGAACAGATACCGAAGTTGCTCTTCTTTTAATTCCTGGGTACAGAGTGTGAATTATACCTGCATAAGTATTTCTTGGCTAGACAATGGCTTCTTTTTGAATCCAGATAGTCAAGAGGCTTTGGAACTCATAGTGACTACTAACCCATCTTTATTGTCAATGCTGGAGGAAACTGATGACCCCAGCTCTGACAGGGTCAGGTCTTCTAAACTGACGTTTAAAATACTCTCGCGCCTTCACTATGTTCAGTTGGAAACGCTGAGATCTTTGTTCCCTGATAGTCACTAGCAAGGCTCAATAAAGCCAGGATTCTCAGTTTCTAGTTTGGTTTATTCATATGCCACCATTTAAGGCTGGGCTGCCAATTAAAGTGGATGACAGATGCTCTCTATTAACCCCTTCCTTCCCCAGAAGGAAAAGGAAAGGAGAAAAGGGAGAGAGACTTAGGGGTTGGAAAACTGAAACAACTTTAATGAAACAATAACAATGA
>NW_009617087.1:0-9919 GCF_000690535.1 Cariama cristata
TTCCCCCAGCCTATAACACTGCGTGGGGTCAGACGGTGACCCCGAGTGCTGCTTTCCTCCATCACAGAAGGGCCCTGCCGTCGCTGTGCAGAAGGGAAGGCACAGCTCTTGCCTCTGTGGCTCGGACCAGGGGACCTTTGGCAGCTGACCCTGCCATCCCACTGCTGGCCCAAGGACTACTAGGGGCCCTGCTCCCATCTGCGTGCTTGCTGTCCTTCTCTCCCGCAGACTTTCCCACCCTCCCAGCCTGTTGCAGAGGAGGGCTTTTGGAAACCTGGATCTCTTCACAGCTCTGATTTACAGCCTGATTCCAGGCGGAGTTGTACAGTGACTCTGGGGAGGTGGTCCATCATGAGTGAGGCCTTGGTGAGAGGGGAAAGCAGGAACTTCTTCAACTGGTCTCACTATCAGCAGAGACATGATGAGAAATTATATCCTAAAGGATGTTTAATGGATATGAATCATGGCGGAAGAAGATGCCTGATTCTGGAGAAGTTCCTACTGCCTATCTTTGGCAGCACTCTGCTCTTGCCATTGAGAATTCGGTTTCAGCCTCTTGACATGCATCGTGTTGGGATCAGCCAACTTCCACTGCACATTTACCAGGTACAAAAGGCAACGGGGTCCTTTTGCAAATGTTGCCTGAGGATGATAAACTAATAACAAAAGGGAAGGATGAAGGGGAGAGGGGAGCAGAGCAGTCATTTAGCACAAAATCCAGACACTAAGAGCAAAATTAATCAAAGCTCCAAGGAATGTGAAGAAATAAAAAAGTCTTTAATTGTCTATACTCCCAGGCTAGGAGCCCAGTTAGTAAACAAGAATTGGAATGGCTCATTTATGAGAATGAATTTGTCCTCATTGGCATTACTGAGACTTGATCAGGTGATCTGCATGACTGGAATGTTGAAATCACTGGTTGTAATCTATTTAGGAAAGATGAAGCGGGGAGAAAGAGTTGAAAATGACACTTCATGTCAAAAATGGCACTACCTCTTCCCAAGTGCTGACAGCGTAGAAACGATCAATATTGAAGGTTTGTGGGTGAATATTTAACTGGTAAAGTGCAAAGTACCAGCCGGGATTTGCTGCAAGTTACCATACCGCAGCAGGAAGCCAGGTGCTCAGCTGAGTACCTGTCTATAACGCAGGAGGAGTAAGCGGCTGTGTTATCAGAGGGACTTCAGCCTGACTGGCATATGCTGAGGAACTTCTGAAACATTAAAACTTTCCTAGAATTTCAAAAAGTTATAGGTGAAAGTTTCTAACATATTACTAGGTAAAAAATCACGATTATATTTATGCAAATTCCTAGATTTGCTGTTCGCACGGAGAACAAAGCCCAGCCAGCACTGTTTACGTATTGCTTTAAATGGGCTGATTTCAGAGAGTTGATAGCAATTAAGAATCAAATTAAATGGAGGGGGAAAAAAAAGAGTACCACAATTTAATGAGCATACATTAAAGTAGGAACTGGAGAAAATACATAAAGGAAACAAAAGTAAAAGAATACACAATCATTTTATAATGGGCCTCACCAGATCCAAGTAAATCAAGATGAATCAATTACAAAAGTGAAAAGGCAGTAAGACCTGCCATGGATGTTAAGGTCAATGGGAAGAGAGACTATTTGGGCTTTTTAAAAGGATATTAAAGGCAAATAAAAGAGAAGAACAATATTGGCTTTGTACTAGCAGATGGGAATCACAGAATAACGAATAATAACGCAGGCAAGTCACGTGTGCTCAGTGCATAGTTCTGTTCTGTGTTTAGGAAGGGAAATTTTATCATAAGGTAATGCTGAAGCCCCTTCCCTTCCAGCAGTCACTCCAGAGAATTAAAAGGCAGTTAGTAACAGCACACATTTCCAAATAAAAAGGTCCAGATGATTTTCATTGAGGAGTTTTAGAAAAACCTAGCAAAGAAATTCTCTGGACCATTAATGTTGATTTTCAATAAGAGTTGGAGCACCAGAAAAGCCCCAGAGAAAAGGAGGAAAGCTAATGTTGTGCCAATATTTCAAAGGGGTAAATGAGATGACCTGGGCAATTATATACCTGTCAGTCTAACATTGATCTGAAGCAAAACGATGAAACAGCTGATATAAGACTCAATTAATAAAGAATTAAAGTAGGATAATACAATTAATGCTGATCAACATGAGTTTATGGAAAACAGATCTTGTCAAGCTAACTTGATGGCTTTTATTGATGAGATTACAAGTTTGGATGACGATGGCAACTGTGTTGGTATAAAAAGTCTAGACTTTTATGAGCTCCTTTTGATGACCATTCTATTAAGAAAACTGGAATGATGAAAAGTCAACATAGAGCATATTAAGTTAGTCAGGTAGCTAACTCATACATCTCAAACTGTAATTTTAAATGGAAAACAACCATTGAATAGCACCTTGTACTACCTACCATTTCAATTATTTCTACATAAAAGGAAAAAATGAAATTGCTATGAATATAGTTTGAAGATGAAAAATAGCTTCAGTAGCATGTTGTGAAGAGGACTCGCTGCTTTCTATGCAACTTGGGTAACTTGGCATGATGAACACAGAGAAACATATTCATCTGAGCAGAGCAGAATGCAAAGTCCCATAGCCAAGAACAGACAAGGTAATTCAGAGAGAAACCGTGGAGGAGCCTGTCCCAGGAAACAGAACCAGAGAAGGGGACCTAGAGGTCAGGGGAGATGCACAAGATGGACAGGACCTCTCATCAGGATGATGTAAGCAAAAATGCTATGAGATTTCTTGCATTTGATAATGACACATTCCCTACAAATATGCTGTATTCATTTTCGCTGCCCCCACTTCTAGAAAATATTGAACAGTTAGGGAGGATTTCAAGAAATGCTGTGAGAATGATTGAAGGATTGGAAAACCTACCTGGTAGTATAAAACACAGGGAGATCAAGGTCTTTAGCTTATCAGAAGGAAGATTATATATTGAAATTGTAACAGTCTAGACAAGCTTATGGAGAGAAAAAAAACTTAACTTTTTTAATTTCTGAAGGGAACTCTGCAGTGTTGCAGACAGAAGTTAAGCAAAAAACAGTTCTTAAAAAATGAGCTTCAGACTAGAATTAAAATGCAAATTTTTAAGATTATATCTTCTACTAGATCCCTAGGATATGCTACATAATGCTTTGTGCATTCCTCATTTTTAGAAAATTTAAAATCATGTCTGGATCAACATTTCCCCAAAGTTTAGTTCGATCAGAAATCAGCCCAAGGAAGACTTACAACCTCTTGCAGGAGGCCAATCTGGGTAAACAAAGGGACTCCATTTCACCTAGAAAGCCATCAAAACGTTATAAACAAACATAATTAGGATTGTTATTCTCTCTGATCTGTTGTGTGAGATACAAGTCCACTCAAGCTCTCAGGAAAACAGAAGAGTATTCCAAGATAAGATTCCAGAACAGACCGTCAGATCTGCTGCATTTCTTTTACATTTCCTTCTTCCATTTCACTCTTTGTGGAGTCCAAGTGAGTCTTTGCGTGACCAAGCGAGGCCGCGTTAGACACGCACTGCCTTCTGTAGCTTGGTCTCTCTACACCAGCTTCCTCCCTTCTCCGGTGGCCCGGGGAAGGCGGCAGCGCGGCCGGGAGCGCGGCTGTGCCGCAAGCGTGCTCGCTGGCTGGAAATCTGTGCATCCACAGGCATCCGCAAGAACGGTCGCCTCCGATTTCCAGTGTTGTGTCTGTACATGAACACAGTGCCCTCTTTTGACGTGTTGCAGTTTATGAAGAATATCTGGCTGAGATATAAACAATTTATATATATATAACTGCTCAGATGGTGATGAGATCTTTCCACAAAGGCAATAAGAGGGTTCATTCTCTTTTTCTATTTGCCCATCGAGTTTCCTCTTTGAACAACAGCCTTTTTTTCCCTTTTCCCATAGGAGTTTTTTTTCTCTATTTCTAAGGCTGTAATCACACTTCTGTCACAGCTTCATCACAGAAGAAAATATCCTTGCGTTTTTCAAACGTCAGGATTTTAGTTTCACTGGTAATCAAAATATATGCTGAAAACAGTGCCTGTTTATTTCAGAATTAAAATATATTAAAATATTTTGTTAAATAGATCATACTAAATAAAAACTTCCTAAATGGAAATCATATTTGACAATGGATTACGGAAAAGGCAACTCTCAAGCATATTAACAGTAGAATGCTTAAAAATATATGCTAATGGAAATACATCCATGATTCCATGACAATGAAGCAAATAGAAAAAACAATGGTCACAAAGAATAATTTGACCTCCACATTGGCCAATTTTAAAAGCGAAAGGAGATTCCTATGCTAGGAAAATGATTTCTCCCTTGTGTTACCTTGCCCTAGGCAAAAATGAGAACACATTTATTTTCCAGATGAGGTATATAAGAAGTAGAATGTTTAAGTGACTTGTTAAAGGTTACAGAAGTGTATAGGAGACTGATACCAAAAGTCTATGTGAACGCCCAAAGTACCTAACATATGAAGTGTTTCAAATCTCTGTGCTCAGATCTACTGAAACGTAGAACCAATAACATTCATGTACCTATACAATGCTGTAACATCCACAAGTGAGAAAGCATTGACTAAAAATAAAGTAGGGATAGCATTATTAGACTCTTCTTCTTTTTTTTTTTTTGTTGTTTTTTTTTTCCCTAGAAAGGCTAATAAAACACAGAAAAATACGGTCTTAATTAAGAAAAACATTGTACAAATGATGTCCACAGAGAGCAGCGGTAAGCCTCCAAGTTGACAATTTTGTTAACCCTGCCCCTGTGTGAAGCAAGACAACATGGCGAGGAGTCCCTCCTCCCCTCCGATTCCTCCTCTTCCCGCTTCACCCACCGACATTGGGGCTCTCTGGGAACTGCCAGAGCTGTTGCACCCTTGCTGTCTCTCCAGCCTGGGCGGAGAACAAACCCAGCGGTGAGGATACAGCGACAGCACTTGGCTGCTGCTGTTCCGCTGCCCCGGAGCAGGGTTTTGCCATTTGTGGTGTCCTGTAGTTGGTGGCCCAGGAGGATCAAGGACACCCTTGGGCACCGCTCTGCCGAGCTCTGTGCACGCCTAATGGGAGCCCTGTGCTTGCATCCCACTGCAGGAGGTCAGCTGAGCACCTGGCTGCAGCACCCTTCAAGATGGGTTCAGCATTCAGCCTCATGTATAATTTACTATTCTTTTCTACCAGCATTCACAATGGCAGGTATGTGACGGCTACGTTGTCTACAAAGTCATTGTATGACAGAGCGCCAGGGACACATCATTCTTTTTTTCAACCTAACAGCTTGCTGAGCTTCCCTACCTTATTCTCTTCACATTTTGAAAACTGGCTTGTCCTTTGCCCGCACACAAGAAGTTAGAATGCTACTACTGCTACTTCATCTACTCATTAGCAATAATAAAATGCCTGGAAAATTCCCCTACTGGTTGGCACTGCTAGGTAGAAATGGTACATCACATTATTTACAAAATCCAGCCGCTCAGAATCACTTGAGAAACTGAATATGTTAAATGAATGGATTGTCCCTATTACTTTTATTACCTATATGTCATCTAAGGTACAGATACTGTCGAATAAGGAAGGTAAATCTTATTCTTCTCTTCATACCAGTTCCAATGACCCAATATTTCTGCGCAGAGGGGAAAGGGGGCATGTTTTTCTCTCTGGTAGCCACAGTGCATGACATGGCCTCAGATCCCCAGCATAGGTTGGTAGGAATAATGGGTTTTTCAAGTAGGAGCCATGTACTTTTCATCTTTGCAGCAGCTGGGATGTATCACTAGGCTTCCCATTTCTGTCCTTCATTTCATTCATGAAATGATGCCCCTCCTAATTTGCCTCACCCTCTGGCTAGTTGTTGTCTGGTGACTTTTACGAGTCTTAAATTCGTGCCTGATAGGAATAATACTGGTCTTCTCATTCAGTTAAAACAAAGACTTGCTTAGAAAATGTACAAATTTAAACCCACCTTAATCTTTCAAATATCATTATTTTCAGTAGAAACTGCTTCTTAGTTAAATGGCTTTCAGGCATCAGACTATTATATGACAGATGATTTTGTCGCTATGCAAAATGTGAAACCTGTAATCAACTTGTTATGGCATTTCACAAAAGTATGTGACAGTAAAATAAGTAAACTGTCATTTGGGCAATCAAGTCTTGAAATCCTGCAGGAGGAAAAAAAAAGTACCTGACACTCAATCTTCATGGTAGGGATGAGGTTCAAAAAATAATTTAATACTGCTACAGTCTTACAGGTTTGAATAGAATTCTTACTGCAGTGTGCTTAAGCCTACAATAATTTTGTATTATGTTTTAATCATGTATTTTCCCCCCTAATTGATTTTTTCCCCAGATAATGTATATGCACGTCACACAGCAAGGTCTGCTCTGTTAACAAGGTGTTGGTTAAATCGAAACAATATTTTCCCTTTACTATTGATGACAACATTACCAATTACCAAGCACTCTCAGACTTGTTTGATATGAGAACAGATACAGCAGGCAGGAGCCCGCACTGATTTACCAGCCCCTGTGACAGACGGGGTGCTGGCAGCAGGGAAGGGCAAGCTCCTACATGGCTGGAATGCTTGGGATGACACGCTGCCGAACCTACGCTGTGATGGCTTTAACAGATTTCACGTAAAAGTTTTATTGAAGGAAAGGGATACACAAGCTATGGTTCATGAGCCGTTGGTGGCCCTTCATGCCAGTTAGTTTGGCCTGCGGCTTGTCCTCAGATGTCCTTGTTTGCCCCTATGGCTACAGGTTTGATGCAGTGGGCTGGCAGCTGCAGCCCTCCCTGGGCTCCCCTCTCCCCTCGGCGCTGCCCCAGGCTCATGGAAGGAACAGGCTAAGGACAGGTTTACAACCGGTTAGTAAGTCCTGTCAAATCACAGGGAAGGCAATGTGGGGGACACAGGCTTTCGCCGTTATGCCACTGAAAGGCGGGTTCCCCACTCCCCTCAAAAAAGCAGACACCATGGATGGGTGTACAGGCAGTGGCGATGAGCTCTTAACTGGGACTGTACAATCAACCCGTAGCCTCCTGTTTCCAGTCATTAGTGACGGTCACAAATTTTGGAATTGATCTCTTCCCAGAGATGACTTACTTATAGAAATAAGAATAAAATTATAGTTGATTATGAGAAGAGTGAAGGGAAACCTATTTTTATATTTTTTTTCCTTGTGGCCTCTTTACAGTTACAAACCAACTGGTGAAACCACTGAAATCTGCAAGTTAACATTTTGCGTGGAATAACCTTCAGCGAAGAGCACCGCACAGCCTGGCTTCGCAGACAATTGGTTTTGTGTTGACAAAGTTATGAACATTTGGAAATTACTGACTGAGCACACACAACAGGCCTTTTGTTAAGTCTAACCGGGAACCTACAAAACACTACTACTGTGTGTTCGCGGCTGATCTGGCCGCACGCTGAAGCTGTGGGGCCCCGAGGACAGGCTTAGGCTGGCCTGGGAAAGGTCCGGAGCATTTGGCCTAAGGAGAGCTGAATGCCGCGGCTCACCCCGAGTGCTCAGGGAGCAGTGACATAGGGGTTCAGGGGTACTGCTGTACTCATCCTTCCCTGCCTGCTCTACAGAGTCATACCATAGCTTTGTTTTCCCTCCCAATATATAATTTGCAGCTTTTCTAATTGCACAGAGCAAGCAAAGGCAAGCCCACGGCAAGCCTAACTGTGGTGAGTGATGGCTACAGAGAGGAGGAATCCTCTTTGACACAACAACGGCGAGTTACGGCTGGAGACCGTCACAGAGAACCTAAACGCTGCTATTGTCAACAACCTTAACAGAGATTGAGGAATACCTTTCTTTTTAAGTCTCAGCTTTTGGGAAGGTTCATGCTTGGAAAGGTAGAAAGACTGGAACAGTAGCAGAGGGCAAGAGTGACAGGGGCAGCACCAGAGCTCAGACAAAGGTCAGGGAACAGAGTAGTTCACACAACTGACTTCTTTGACTTCATCTGCCCCTGCTGAGGCCTTATTCTGCTCCTAAGAGAGACCTTACCAAGCAGCTCAGGCCAAAACCCGAGACAGGACAAAACGCAGTCCATATCCGTACATCTGATATTGTAGGACAGAGAACAAAAAGCTACCCAACTTCTGCCGAAAAATGGGGCACAGACCACCCAGAGAAGCCCAAAGGAAGGAAGGGTTGAATGGGTAAGGGTGACATGGAGAAAGGCAGCTTGTGTGGAAGGGTAAGCAACAGAGCAGGGGGAACTGGAGAACAGTGGCAGAAGGAAACACAATCACTTTGAAGCTCAGGAGAAGGCAAAGAAGTGGAGATTCTTACTAAAAAGTAAAGCTATAGGAGCAGGTGCTGAGAAAAGAAAAGGATCAGGGAGCTCTGGGAAGCTGCAGGAGTCCATGGAGATCATCCTTTTGGACTCTGTCACTACTGCCCACATTTTCCTTAGGAAACCTCCCACTCTGATAAACAACCAGATCAGTTATGGACACACAGACAGCACTGGTGTTAGCTAATGGGTCTAAATGGGTACAAGCTGTCCCTTCTCCTGTTAGCTTCCCAGGTCCCAGTCTCAGATACACCATTGTTGCCACTTTGCCAGTTTTAGCAGGAGACAATCACTGTGGGTAAATAAAAAGTGTTTTCCATTGTTTTTTTGACCACCCTGAGTCCTCAGTCGGGCAGGCTTCACTATACTAGAAGAAATCAGTACCCAAAGGCTAACACGCCTGGGATGAGACAGAAGTAATTATAGAGCAACTGCAGAGTCTACTGCTACATCTTGTCTAGTTCAAATCTAAAGTTCAAACAACCATAATACCAGCTAATACCTGCACATCAATGTCACATCTGTAAAATGCATGAATGGCATCCTGAAGAAGTCAAGAAAGACTATTTGAGTCCAGAGGTACCTGAGCTAATCTCTGCCACTTGCTGGATGTCTCTGCTCTCTGAGCCTCAGCAGCAACACAGCTTTATTTATTCTCGGACACAGCTCTCCCTAGCTGTTGCCTCCTTAGGTCCTAAAGCGAAAGTGTTCAGTGTGTTTGGTACTCTGCACGACCAGTGATTTGCCAGGTCAACACTGTTTCTGATAGCACAGAAGCTGACAATCCAAAGGACGTCCTTACGGAGTAGAGGACAACCAGTGTCACCTTTGTGTGAGTTTTGGTGTGCTCATTACGTTATGTGGCATTTTAGGGATCATAATGGTTCATCTGACAGCCTGCCAACTACTTTGACAAACCCGCTCGGAAAGTGAGAGACGAACTACACGGGGTTCTAAGAGTCCAGAGAACTTCCAGTTTCATAGGATATTCGTGCTGCAGACAAACATCCACAGGTGCTCAGAAAACCTAGTGATGTTCCTCCAGTTCATAATTGTTGATGTCACTGCTAAAACTACCTCTGTTAATGGGCAGCTCAGCCAAAATGTGACCTGGTCCGAATGCAATGCCAAGGCTGCTGCTGATGACACAGCAAGTAAAAGCCTTTGGAAGCCGACTGACACACCAGAACTTGACGTATGATTTCCCACCAACTTTATATGTTCTGGATGCTTTCGATAGCAGAGAAAGGCTGGACCATGCCACTAAGTGCAAACGTTCCTCGTCATGGTGGTGAGCAGAACGGGTTCCCCGAAACCAATTAATGTTTTTTCCAAATTTGCCCAGTCCTGTCCTTCTTTTCCTGCTCCCACCCCGCAGCTCCCGGTCTCTGTCCTCGATCCCTCCCAGTCCTCCAGGTCAGCCTCTTCTGATCTGCCTCCGCCTCTGTCCTCTGCTTTGGGCGAGAGGGACACGGGTGCGGAGGGGGGCGCTGGGGGCCGCCGTGTCCTTGGGGGGGGTCTCATGGAGCTCTCCCCGGTGCCGGCCGGAGCGGCGGCAGTCGCCGCGGAGACCGAGCCGGCTGGGGCG
>NW_009617088.1:0-14856 GCF_000690535.1 Cariama cristata
CAACCAAACCATTCTGTGATTCTATGTACCTGCAGGGCACAGCTTAGCTCTGTTTTGTTGCAATCACACACCTGTAATGAGAAACATCTTCTGCCTTCTGAAATGCATCTCTGGGGCGAGCTGCCCGCTGAGGGAACCTGCTGCTGGCTGCCAGCAGATATCGGCGTCTGCCATGCCCTCTCCTGAGGCTGCTTTGGCTCAGCCCTCACCTGGTGCCAAGGGACAGGGAGCTGAGAGTCCCCTGAAGGAAGTGTGATGCCCCTGCCCTATGCACTGCAGCGGTCCAGGGCCTGGCGGAGGAGGGAGCGTGCCTGCTGAAGTGAAGTGCATCTTCGCTGCCTAGCTCAACACCCCAGTCCGCAGGGAAGCAGGGAAGTGCCTTTGCACAAAGGAGCACTTGGGAGGATAAGTCGATCATGGTTCTTTTAATCATTTTTAAGCCCGAGTGCATCTCAACATGGTATTTTTTTGCTAAAGAAAGATCAGGAGACAGAAAGATGAAAGAAATCTGGTTTAAAAAAACCAAACCAAACATTGAGAAAATGGATTATTAAAAAAAGCAGCAACAGAAGGAATAATAGCACTTTGTTTATTCTTTCCCTTTGAGCTTTGTGGACATATAATAGATTTCCACTTCTTGGTCCCACTTTCTTTTTCCTCCTCCCCTGCCCTCTGTCTTGCTTCATTTTTTGCTGTGACCATTAGCACTGTGGGAACCTGCCACCCACGGTGCCCATTCATTGCCCCTCCGAAGAGGCCCAAGAGTGCAGCCACCTTGCGCAGGCTAACGTGGTGTCGGAGGGCAGCACGATGTTGTAGCCTGAAGCCAGTTACTATTTGTATAGCAGCATGACATGGCAGGAAAACAGTTCAGTCATGCTCAATTTTGCTTCTGGTATTGCAAAAGCAGCACATCAGTGGTGGAGTTGTGCAGATTGGATGGAACTAATTATATTAAATTGTTCCGTAGGAACTAAGAGTGTTGCATGTAGAAGAGCAGGCTTTTATGTCAAGAAGTTGACTCGTATGTGGCTTCATGGAGCATTTATTTTATCTTTAGGAGTTCAGGTCACCTTCTTCCGTGAGCAAACTGAGAGAAGGGAGTCTTTACAAAATTCCCTGTAGAATTTCCTCCCCATTTTTTCCTCCAGGCACTTTCCTCCCTCAGCCTGGAAGAAACAAGCTGCATGGGTAGCACAAAATGTGCAGAGCGCCCAGTTCCTTCTCCCTCCCTGCCCCTCTGTGTCCCCTGTGACTATCTTCAAGTAGTTTAACTAAGAAGAAGAACTTCTCTGTAGGAGAAATGCTTTCCATCTTCAGGGTCCAAGGACCCCAGCCTTTCATTCTTAGTTTCCAGTTGGATGAGAGGCAATTTCTTTTTCCAGATATTTTATTTTCCAGATACATAGCAAGTGGTCCTAAAATCTGGTACTGAAGACTGATGAATAACTGATCAAGTCTTGTTATGATATGAAGGTGTATGAGGCAATACTCATGCTTCCCTGAACTCGGTCCAGCTTGTTTTCTTCCGTCTTAGATCTTACTGAGACCGCCAGAACACCCCTGCTCAGGGCAGGCACTAATGACAACAACTGGGTTCCTAGTGTCACAACACTGTTAATTATTTTTCCTGCTGGAGGTTCATCTTGCTTTTAACGAACTCTAGTTAAAAACATCTGCTAGACTAATTCCTCTCAAAAATTCCATATACAGCAAGCATAGAGATAAGAGATAAGTTTAAAGCTACTTTGCATACTTCTGCTTAAGAAAAAGCAGCAGCACAGAAGTTAGTTTATGTGCCTTTTTTTAGTGCAGTCAGAAGATTCAGGGTAGCAGTCAAATAATATTTCTTCTTTTTTTTAATGTGTTCCTTGGAATTTTAGGTTTCCTAATTCTGCTTTCTGCAAGTTGTCACGTTTTTCTCTCCAACCCAGTCTTGCTGTTACAACTACGTCATCTTTATAGTGGTTATATAGCATGAGTATTCTAAATTATCTGCTTTGTTGCTGTGGTCTTCCCACAGACGTCTCAGGAGTAGCACTGATGAACCTTTTCCCTTCCTGGGCCCACACAAGTGATGGGACTCCAGATTTCTAATACCAAAGCTCAGCCTGCAGACAGGCTGCATTAAGGAGCCAAATGTTTGTGACCGTTGTTTTTCAGTCCAAACGGACGTAACTTCCTTTTCTTTCTACTGCAGTCTCCTTTGTGATTCCCAGACTATTTATTTGATGAAATAGCCATGTAGGCACACGACTTGAAAGTGGTACGTGTGTGCCGGCCAGAGATGGCAGCTTCCAGCTCTGCTGACTTGAGTCGCCATCCGCATATAGGCAAAACCAGAAGTATCCAGCTCTGCTGCTGCCCCGAGCATGGACATATTGCAAAGAAGCCCATAGGATATCTGCAGCTCTGGCTGAGGATGCTGGAGCTAGGGTGTTATGGGAGCCGGTGTATGTAACAGGAGGATGAAGGAATTGATTCTACAGGTTTGATTCGGTGAATTCAAAGTTGTTTGTGAATTCAGAGAGTAGATACACGCGCTTGTGAAGGCAAGAGTTCTTGCCATCATTCAAGCAAGTCTGGGAACTCCCCTATGTAATATTACTTCAACACTGCAGTTCAGTTTCTTTCAGTTCAGTAGCTTCTCTTTCTTTTTTCTTAACTTGGATGTAACTCAGCTCCCCGTTTCTTAACTACAACTCTCTTTCCATCTACCTGCTGACAGTTAGACATGTAGGAGAACAGGAAGGTCGGAGGGAACCATTCTTCCCATTATTTAATTAGAAAACTAAGTCCCAGAAACCTTTCTGTAGTCTTTGTTTTTCTAATTTTAGAATATGTTGAACTTAGAGAGGAGATATTTAGCTTAGCTATTTTTGAGAAATGGAAGTAAATGATGTTATGTCCTTACATACCCCTTGTGTCTGCTTACATTTATCAACTAAAGAATGACGAATATGCTAACTCATTTTGTCATAACAAGATAAGTGGTAATGGTGCTGTTCTCTAGTCCAGGCAACCCACATTTATTTGATATTCAGCCACCCTGGAAAGTTCATTTTGCTGCCGGCTGCTCACCAAGGATCAGTCACAGAGATAACAGAGACTTGGGAGCTCTCAGCTGTATTCGCTCTTTTGCAAATGAGCAAGCAAGTGAAGAATGTTCTTGTTTTCTGCATTGCTTGCCAGGAACCTGCTCCACGCACTGCTTGCGATACCTCCTGTTTTCCTCATGCGGCAGGTGTTGCTGTGTCCGAAAGAAAGGGAGCAGTTGAATGCCAGCAGGAAAAAAACTTCAGTGCAGGAAAGGATTTTAGTGAAACAAGAGGGAAGTCCTCCTTGAAAAGTCTATGGCCTCAAAAAGATCAGAAAGCAGTAATACCAAAACTGCCTTTCATATTCTGCTGATGCTCCTCTGCTTTTGAATAGGGATGTGGTGCAGAGGGCTGTGCTGCAGCAGTAGTGACTGCAGGCTCCAGCTGTACTGGGCAGACAGCTGGAACAGCCTTGCTGGTCTTCATGGCCTCCAGTCCACTCAGTCCCACCCGCAGCCTCACCGGAGTTCCCCAGCGGAGCGGAGCTGGGCGAGCATCCCTGTGCCGGAGGAGTCCCGCGGCACGGGCGCCTGCGGTCGCGGCGGGGGCCTGGGGAAGAACGGTGCCTGACCTTGTGGTTATGGCTGTCTTCCTGAAGGTGTGTGCTACCTTTACGCTAGAAGAAAGGAAGCCACGTTTCAAACATATTTAATAAATTTCATGGAAAAATAACTGAAGAACATTTTTTTCAATGAATAACTCAAGTGCTGTCTCCCTTTGATACTGAAGTTTTCTACGCTTTGTATTTAAGTAGAAAGTATATTGCATTCATGTAACTTTTTCTGACCTGACTATAGAGCTAAAACATGTATTTGAAGCTGAGAAAAACTGTCTTTGAAATCAAGTTTACATTTTTGTTTGAATACAAAAAAAATCAAAATTAACACCAGTATAAATAATCTTTCCCAACTTTGCCTTGGCTGATTAAAGGCTTTTTTGTGTTTTGATGCTGTTATTGCCATCTCCTACCACACACAGTTAATTTTTGCTATTTGTGAGCCCAAGGATTACAAAAAAAAAAACAGTAGCAGGAAACATATAAAAGCATTTTGAGGCATATATTGAACTTTCAGCTTAAGAATTACTAGAAGCAGCACCATGTGCTGCTGTTAAAAACTGGCATAATGAAGACGTTTGGTAGTACTGATCTTGATCAGTTTCTCAGATGCAGTTTGCGTCTGGAGTTTGCAAACTCCAGTTTGCAGCTGGAGTTATTTGGGTAGGATGCACATCTTCCCTGCGGCGAGCAAATGCAAAGTCCACATCCTGAGTGCTGGGACTGAACCATGCCGCAAAATACGTGCAGAGGTACTACGTTATGGAAACAGCTTCTTTAGGGTGAAACAGACTGACATACTAACACAGTTTCAGTGCTGCCAATTAGAAATACTGTAGAAATAGGGGCAAGAAGGATGCTCTTATCAAAGCTGGAATGTGGTGGCTGAGCTGCAGACGTGGGGCGCAGTGAACTGGGATGGGGGGGGTCAGTAACAGTTCGGCTCACGGACTCTTCACCTCCCGTGGCATGTCAAGCACTCTTTGCCCAGTGTTTGAAAGCCGTCCAAGCAGCACCCTTACTCAGCTCTTGAGAAGTCCCAGAGTCAGAATGCAGATGGTATGAAAAACACTGCCAATGTCTTTCCTAGACGATAAATATTTTATTAGTGTGTTCTGCACTCGGAGGAACGGATAGTTCTGGTGTTAGAGGCCAAGGAAGTTTTATTATGGGAAAGCAGAAAATTCTGCCTGTTTTCACAGCTAGCTCTCCAAAAAGAATAAATTCCTCTGGAATTTCAGTTTTCTCTGGAGTTTCTTTCCAAAAAGGAAATCAGAGAAATTACTTTTTAAAAAACAACATATCTGAATTAATTAGCATAGTTAATATCATCTCTCTTAAAACCAAAAACTTAATCAAAAACATGTAATGTCTAAGCATATACTTGAATAATAATATTATGGCATTTAGTATTTACAAATAAGCTTATTATTATGAAGTAATGGACAGTGTTGTATCATGCCATCTCAGTTGCATCCTTTTAGTCACGTAGCTAAGTGTAAGAGTCTATTAAAGCAATCTTTAGCCTGATCTGCAATCCAGCCATCTGTGGATTACATACATGTTTTACTGACAAAGACTTCTATTATAGATAAAGCCAGAAAGGCAAAGCCTTTGCTATTCCCAGTTTGTATTTTCTGCACAGAGGTACTCCGCTGGCAGCAGTGTGATTTGACAATGCGATTGCAATAGCAGCCTTTCCTGTCCAAGTGATAAATTGCACTTCATCACGTCCATCTATGCACGAGGTAGTGATGCTTCTAGATTTGATACCTGCTTGTATGTGTTGTTCCTTTGACGTCCATATCTGCCCACATCATTCAGGTAGACTGATGTCTAACCCAGCAGGGAATTCAACGTGAGAGGAACCTCTCTGGCAAGAAGCAGTGTAGGTCAGAATCAATTTTAGCTCTCCTTACCAAAACAAAAAAAACCCACCCTGCAGAGTGAAACAAACTTCACCAATTTGAGCCTCCACCCAGAAATCTGGCAATCTAAATTATGCTCTCTTATTGAGCACTACTTCCCTCCGCAGGAACAATGAATCAAACAGAAGGGCCTAAATAAACAAATCTTTACACTTCCCTGTTCTTTCTACCTCCCAATTAATCATACGTCATTTTGGAAAACCTAAGTAATCCACAGCAGGAGGCAAAACTGCCATCACGGGGTACGTTTGCAGCGTCAGACCGAACTCCAGGAGCCGGGGTGACGGCCGCGGTGGCTTCCCGTGTCTCGAAGGTCTTGAAGCGGGTGGGTGCCGTCTGCAGCTGAACCCGCTCCAGCCCTAATCCCTGCTCACGTTCTGCGGTGCTGAGCTCTGCTGCTGGCTTTGCCATCAGTCACTGCTGCTGCTGGCTGTGACTGCGGCGCCGGCCGCCAGCTTCCCAGCTACTCCCTTCGCTGGGCTCTCCAGCGACCGCGCGGCCGTCCCTGCGGTGTTTCTGGTCCTTTACAGAAAGTGCAGCCGTGCAGGGATCCGTGCAGAGCCCCAGCCATGCAGAACAGGCTTACTGAATTAAATCTTCTTTCTTTCCTAAAGGTAAAAAAGAAAGGAAGAAATAATCTGCTTGGAATCTTTTTTGCCCACATAGGCACATTTTTCCGCTTCCCAGGCCCAGAGCAGTTTATTAGGACCACTGTTTACCCCAGGGAAGTTACCCAAGTTTTTGCAGAGGTGTTTGTGCGTACCATTTTGTACACTTAGTTGTTTTAAACACAAAGGCCCAAAATGCTAGAAAAGAAATGTTCAATTAAGCCTGATAAAGCCTGCTCCATTGTTCCCTTCCCTCGCTACCGGATGCCAACAAATGGTGTTCCTTCTCTAGGCTGTGGAGAAGACTCGTTGTCCACGGGAGTTCTTGGGACAGGGCTGCTCTTCAGACCATCTGCTTTCACAGGAGAAACTGGCCAAGTTTGTCCAAGCTCCCATTGCTGCGTGAGGAATTTTGAGTTCTGAAATGCCTGGTTAGCACTTCCATGGCAGGAGTTTCTTAAGTTACTGGGTTTTGTGTTCTCATACCTCTCTCTCAGAGTTATGCAAGGTCCAGAGGTGTGGAATTGCCACCAAAGAGATCAAGTTTCTAGCCTGAAAGGAAGTTCTGAAATTACTGCAGAAGGCCTGCTGGTACAGGATTTCTGGTACCATTCCACAGAGCATCGAATAGTCCCGATAAGCTTCAGATAAGTACTCTCCAGTTTGGGTGCTTATCTGTAACTCCAGATCTTCTGCAGTTTGCCCCTCACATGCTTCAAGTCTGTGTCCTTTAAACAGAGCTTCTTCTAAATGAGATAATTAAAATTTCTTTGTGTCTTCTCAGAGAACCCATGTGTTCAGTAGTTATCCCAGAGGGAAGGCTAAATTAACCCTCCTGTTATTTGTTGAAGTATTACCAAATGACATTATTTATACTAGTTTTAGCCATAAGCCCCTATTTCCAGGGGCAGTGTGTCCTACAATAGTGCAAAAAGGATGTTTTTGTTTCCTATCTATCTTTGAGGCATGAATAACATAGAGAGCCACATCTTTTCTTTAGGGTCTCAGAGGACAATTACTGTTGACAAGGTTCCAGGCTGAAATAATGTAAAGGTATTTATTCAAATGTCTTTTTCAAAAGTGTAAAGAGCAGGTAGCAGAGCAAAGATCTGCTTTTCACCAAAAAGTTTTCTTTCTCTTATCAGTGGAGGTTTTCTAGCTCATCATTGCCTATAGCATTCTTGTTCCCACCACCACCAACCACCCCACCCTTCTTCTGGTACGTAGACAGCCGTTCCCTCCAATGCTCTGAAACATCTTTTCTCTGATTTCCTTCCTTCGAACTGTCCCTTCACGTTTCAGTGATGTAAAACAGCCAAGATAAGAAATAGCTGTCTCTTCCCTGGAGGAGCCGGGACGGACGTGCAGTTCCGAGAACATTTCCTTTTTTCCTACTGCCTTCCTGGGTTGGGGGGCGAGGGGAAGTGACAAGTAAGTTAACCTCCCTTTTGCCAGCTGTGCCAGCTGCTCCTAGCAAAACAGGCACAGCAAAGCGTGTCAGCACTGTACTGCTCTTCCCCTGCGAGCATAGAACTGTTAAGAAAAGATAAGATGGGAAACAGAAGTGACTGATAACTTGTATTTTTGGTCAAAATAGGAGACCTAGCAATTGTTTGTGTAATGTATCCTATTGCTCTTCTGGCATCTGGCATAAACTGTTGTCTTCAGTGGTGTAAGTCATGTTTCATCTAGGTCCCCTGTTGCTAGAAAAAGATGATGGGAGAGAGTTAGACTGTTACCACCGTGGGGTAATAGTCACGGTTGTTGTGGTTTTGTACAAAGACTAGCATACGGGGGTTTGGGTCTAGAGGAGTTAAATAAGTAAATTTGTGTGGGGATGAGGGTTTCTGCTACTGTGAGATTTTAAAGATCATTTACGTGATTTTTATATTATTTCTGTGGCTTAATAAGGAAAACAGAAGAACTAATGTTTTCTTAGTTACCTAAAGATAATAAAAACCAGCAGAAACAGAAAAAACTTTCTCATTTGCCATGGGATCCTAGCTCACATAGTAGCAGGAATTCACAGCCAAGAACATCATACTTTATGATGGTGATGAAGTTCTCCAGTGTGCAACAAGAGGCTCAGTTTCCATGACTAAGGGATACGGTTGGATGTAGTGGGGCAACTGGTTTCAAACCTACTGGCTATTTGCACTGGGAGATAGTTTTTGGGGATGAGTAAGAAGAAGCAGGGCATCGGAAAGTCACAAGAATTTCTGGGAAATTTGTTACTATAGACACCCGTTCTCAGTAAATAGGAGAAGGGACATCCATAAGGGGGCTTTATTATTACCATACCAAGGTCTTCAAGGATTGTTTTTGTCATGCCCATGTTCTTAGTATCTTGGCTAGCTGCATCAGTGGTGACCTAGACTCCGAAATCTGGCTCACGTATGATCCAGAAGCACAGGAACACCAGCAGGAAGAAGCACCCTGCTAAGCTTTTGGTAGCCAGCGCTCTGCATGGCAGTGAAACTAATGCCACAAAGTAAGGGTTAATGTTAGTGCGGGTGCGATCTGCTTGAGGGAGTTCTCCAAGTGATGTGGTGACCTAGGTGTTGTACAGAGAGAAGGAAAGAGCACATGCGTGCATACGGAAGGTAATGGGCAGCAGTCAAAAAAGTCTGGGGAAATTGGAATATTTTGCTTGGGTTATCAGAAGTAAGAACTGCAAAATAAATATTCCGAATGGACTGTGTGAACAGTTGGCGCCATGAAAACGGGGATCTGTAGAGAAATGGTTCAACTGTGCTAGAAGATTGTACTTCAACAGCAAAATTGAAATTGAAACAAAGGTAGTGGCTGATTTGGGATCTCCTGCTACTAAGAAGCAGTTGCCTGAGTGGAACCCAGTTCATCAGAAGAAACAAAAAAGTAAGGAAAAAGAGCCGGAAGAAAAAGTATTATACTTCACAGCTGGAAAACAAATTACACTTGCATGTGTGTTAAGTACACACTAAGGAAATAAAGAAGATGAGGTTTGGACTAAATGCTTCTAAGACTTGTTTTAGCATCTTTCCAATTCAGTTAAACACGTTCCAGGATCTGACGACTAGAGAAACCCCCTTCTTACCTTTCAGGATACAAAAGAGGAAAAATTACAAACTAAGCAATATAAACGGAGAGTGGGAGTTTTCTGGGGACCGTTGCTTATCTCATTAGATGGAGGAATGAGGTTCTAGCTGTGCAGCTTGCAGGCGCTGAAGAATCAGTGCTCAGCCCCTCAAAGGGTGCTTGGTGAGATCCATCTGTGAAGGGCAGCTGTTGCTGACAAAGTGTGATAGGACTCAGAACCTCATTGCTGACCCAGCGTGTGTCAGTACTGTCACCTTTTCATGAAAAAGACCTGCCTTTCAGAAATCAACTGGAATGATTTATTAGAGGCTGGAAAAAAAGAACACAGAAGGAAAGATCTAGTGAAGAGGCAGCGATGAAGCTGTTTAACCATGCTTTCGGCAGTTCAAACGTTGAGTCTCTTTTATGAAAGCACATGGTGAGGGAGGATTCTGCTAGGAGGGGAAACGTAGCAGAGTTCTTCCAGAAACTTATGTATTTGAGATCTATCCTGCTCACAAAATATGGCGTAGATGTTGACTTTTCCATGATCAGGGGAAAGAAAGACAGGCAAATATGTGATTTTTGTGTTGCCTTCTGGTGCCTGCAAATGAAGCTGTGGCCTTGTGTGGGAAAGCAAGGGGCCCCTGGAGAGCAGCCTTGACTGCAGTTGGGGCGTACCCGTGGTAGTGATTCACGAGAGTCCCGATTCCTCAGTCTACATGTGGAGAGCTTGGGAGTTCAGCAGAGCCTTGCGTCTTACGTCAGGTAAAAGCCCCTGGATTTTTATGTTTGGGAGCTTGAGAGGCCTGAGCACTGTCCTAACAAGGTGACACCTGCCCGAGACATCGACAGTCTCATTACTGGTCTCTAATCCGAAAACCTGTTCCAAGCAGAGGTGTGAGATACAATCTGTGATGTTTCAGGGAGGCAAGCAAAGAGAGAGAGCTTGGATATTTTTTTTGAGCGATAGTGTGACCCTTTAACATGAACATTGCAGTCCCAGGTTATTTCCACACTATTGCTGACAAAGTATTTCTAAGATCCATTCTTGGGCTTTGCGCGTTCTGTCTCAGAATCAACATTTTGAGCTGACATCACCTATGAGGAGTTTCATAGAAAGCTGCTTATGGCAAAGCTGAATACATACATCCAGTCTGCTGGTTGCCTCTGCTGGATTTCTAATTCAGATTTATTCTTCTGGAGTTAGGTGGGGTGTACAGCTTATACAGGAAACGTGTTCTGAATAAAGCATCAGTTACCAGTTGCTCAGACCTTTGAGCTTGATGAGCGCTGCGGGGTCTGTTCTATCTCTTCTGGGAGTCAAGCCCATCTCATTTCTGATGCAGTGAACTATAGGTGTATTCCTTACTTTATTCTTGTCTGTTTTCTACTCCTTATTGCCAAGGCACGAAGATTTCCACATTTTTTTAGATCTGTTTGCAAAAAGACAAGCATATCATGAAAAAGGATGTGAAAGAGAAGCCAAATGACATCACTTAAGTCAGTTTAAAGAAGCTAGTTATTTGGTTGTTTATAACCTCAGTGCGTTAGTTGTTTGTACTGTGATAAGAGGGGTTTTGGTGTGGAGACTGAGCCGCAAGACTTACTGCAGCCATGCAGAGAGTGTTTGGCTGTCGGTTAGGGGGATGGACTGGAAGGCAGGAAGGTCTTGGGTCATCGAGCAGGCTGAACCAGGGGCTTACCCTGCGGCTCTGGGAAAGTGCGTTTCACTCCGTTCTGCGACATTGCAGGAGTTGGCCCAGCTGCCAGACTGAACCGAAGCAGGCTGTAAGTCACAAGTCAGTGGTACATATGGGACAGATGAGCTCTTTTTTCTTATTTTGAGTAAATGTAAATTCTACGTTATCTTCCCCGAGCGAACATTTCATGGTGTGGCTGTGGTAATATTCTTGTACAGTCAGTTGAATGTTTTGAAGGAGATTGATCCTTCTCCCCCCAAAAAACCTTCCCACCCCTCCCATGAAATTTATGTAGAAGCAGGTATGAAGGATGAAAAAACATCCAAAGAAAAAACTGGCTGTTACTAATTTTTTAGTATCCAGGAGAGTTTAATTTGGCCATTCCAGATTTTGGATTCTGACATCTACAGATACAAATACACAAAATAAGCGTTATATTGAGCTATAGATTTTGTCTTCTGAGTAGGTGAGTAACTAAATCAGCTTTTTGGTTGAAGTGGGAATTGAAATATATCATGTAAGTTGTCTGAGCAGGAATTATAATGATTCTCCTGTTTGAATTTTTCAGGAGTTTCTTATGCACATTGGGACATCTTATTTGCAAAATAAATTTTAAAAAAGGAGCTTTTGCAGGTCCCTTCTTTTCTCTTATTAAGACATTTTGCTAATCAAAATACATGGGTGAGAAAAGAGATTATCACTAACAGTTGACCATTAGTTTTTATATCCACAAGGAAGAGATCAATCTTTTTTTCTGAACACCTTCTTCTCTAGTTTAGATTACCTGCCTTGACCCCATTGCAAATAGCAAAACTGTTACCAAGTTCTGCATATAATCCTGGTATGTCAGATCCTCTAATATACCTTCTTTATCTGGTATACCCCCTAGAACGATCTGCGTTACCCAAGGCTTCTACCAGTGGCAACACTGATCGACTCGGAGCAGAAAGAAGGCGGCTCAGGGAGGAGGTTAAGTTCTGAAATCTGAAATGAAAAGTGAAATGAGTCAGTAAGAAAGCTAGTTCTCGTGGGCTTTTTCTTGAAAATAGAAAGGAGATGGTTGATGTTACATCTGACCAAGCAATTAGCAGTGAACACTTCCATCATCAAATGCAGGTCTTTTTCCAGTTTGCAAAACTCTTAGCCATTTCTCTTACTTTTAAGGAAATACCAGTCCAGCCCCAAGGAGCAGTTCTGAAAAATTGCATAGCAAATTTCCACTTTTACTATTTCCACCACAGTCGTTTGTCTAACAGCCAACTCTGAGCCAGGGCTGTAAGCATTATACTGGACTAGACTTACCCATCAGCATGGATGATAAAAGCAGTGTCAGTCAATGTGTGCCATCACCTATAAACCTGTGCAAATCCATTCCTTTCAAATCATGCTCTCAGTGATAGCGCCGTACTTCCAGTTCTTGGTATATATTTCTAATTGCAATTTAGTAAATAATTCTGCAGGAAGAACTTAAACTCAGCTCTCTTTCTTTCTCTACTGTATTTGGTTCTACAGGCACAACAGGATTAAAAAAGGCCATTAAAAAGTGTCACCAACCTCACCCCTCAAGGGAAAAAAAAACTCTCCCAGAATCTCTGAATGCATAAGAACCAGGTCAGCAGGCTATGGCTGTAAACTCCTATTCTTCAGAGGAAAACTACCTAACTAATTAATTCACTTTATAAATGCAGTTGGTACACAATCAAGCATTTTTAGATAATGATAGAAAACATGAAACTGGAATTAAATCTCAGTGGTTATGCTTACATTTCAGGAGACCCTGGCACCGTTGCACCGCACTGCACAGATGCCGTCGGTGCAGCCGTGCGGTCAGCTCCATGGCTGGTTCCTCTCAGGGCTGGCCCCACCAGCAGGGCTAATGCAATAGCGTTGCTGCTGGTTCAAAATCAAAAATCTTTCCTACGTTGGCAGGTTGGTTTGTCTTAGAGTAATAGGTGCAGATAAGTTTTCAGAAATACTGGATGAATATCTGAAGTATAATTTAGCAACTTCTAAGGTTTACCAATTACTAAGAATAATAAGTCCTTAAGTAAATTTCCTGAGTCTGCCAGTTTACGTAGGTGAGTAAACTAGACAGGTCAAATAACTGGCGTGGTTTATAAATAGACTGGAAAAAAAAAAACTCCATATATAGAATAGTATCCAGACTTTCTATTGTTTGAAACAAATGATATCATTATTTGGATGCCTTTCCAGAACTGAAAATGGCTAGACTTTGGAAACTAAAAGTGGTTAAATATAGAAATTGCTGCTTTAATGAGTGGATGCTGTGTTTCGTTATTATGCTACTAGTATGTGAACAAATGCCTTTCTGTTCTTAGGGATGAGAAGGGGGATTTTATTCCAGTATTACAAGATACTGGACAAAGCCAAATTCAGATTAAGGGCTGACGGTGTCTTTACCCTCATTCCTTTATGGAAAATATTTTTGATCTACTGTGCAGTGTAACTGCACTTATGAGGTGATAACACTGTCCACTAACTTGTGCCTTGTGTAAGCCTTTACACTTGCGCAGATCAAATACAAAAGACCCAGTGGTTTGCATAAGGTAATATAATAGAATAAAAGTTAAAAGAGAATCAGACTGTGCCTTTCAGTGTAGCTTGTCATCTCCCTAACAAATGATTATGTCTACTTTGCCAAGTCAGAGTGCTTTCTTTATCACTGATAACTAGAAACCCCTTCTTTCTGACTCCTGCGATACTACTTTTTAAAAACACCTAAGTACCTTCTGTGGAGGTACACTTGATTTCTAGGGATGGGATGTTGGGAATAAGTGTTTATGTTAAGATGTCCCAGCACTCTTACTCTAAAGAACACCATCCTTTTAGATGAGGAATGCCATGTTGGATGCTAGATGAGAGTCTGTTGTCTCATAGGGAAATAAAATAATACACATCTCTAAAAGGATGCATTTACAAAGATGGAATCAAGTTTAACAAGATATCAAAGCAAATTTTAATTTACCAATCCAGATTTTCCTTCAACTGCTTCTGCATCTTCTACCTTTCTCTCAGACTTAGCTAGAAATTCCTATTTGAACAAAGAGTCAGTTGATACAAAGTCATCCAGAGTTATGCATCTACACATTCACAAGGTGTCTGAGTTCTCATTATAATCAGGGAAGCCAATGGGCTTGCCTAAACTGATAGTAATAATTAATGTACGTGCCTTTGATTACCTTTATTAATAAATTTCCGACTTCAAACCCTTACTAGCTCATATCTGTGGGGTTTTCTTCTGCAAGCAAACCTCATTCTTAAGTTGGTAAAACTGAAAATGGAGTGCTCTTGAGCAACACTTTTATTGTCCTTCTGTAACCACTGCGGGGCATAGGTGTCAGTTGATGAACAGGTAACATTTGCCCCTTTGTAAGATGTAAGAAGTATTTTCAGCCACACTATTCAAAGAGCTTAGTTTGCCTGCGGCATCACCTCTCTCTTGCTAGCACTTGTTCAAGCCTTGGTTGATTAAGACAAAAATGGTCATTCCTTTAGGCAACTAAGTCACCTGTCTTAAATAGAGAAGTGCCAGAGGACATTGTTCTTCCTCTTCTGGATGCAATTTTGTTCTAGGAAGAGCCCTCTGCATCTTAACTCTCCTCCATTAGCTCCTGGGAGCTAGAGCAGGTTCATGCAATCTTGCTAGCGCTTGTTCAAGCCTTGGTTGATTAAGACAAAAATGGTCATTCCTTTAGGCAACTAAGTCACCTGTCTTAAATAGAGAAGTGCCAGAGGACATTGTTCTTCCTCTTCTGGATGCAATTTTGTTCTAGGAAGAGCCCTCTGCATCTTAACTCTCCTCCATTAGCTCCTGGGAGCTAGAGCAGGTTCATGCAGAGACCCGCAGCTGCTTTTTAGGATTCCCTTTCCCGTGGCATTACAGAT
>NW_009617088.1:14884-33480 GCF_000690535.1 Cariama cristata
TCTATCATGGTGTTTTTTATTGTTTGACATTTTAAAATGTTTTAACTTTATTTTCCCATCTTATATTCTAGTCCCTTTTTTAGGAGAAGATATAATCATCTCTGAGAGAGAAAAAAAAGACAAAATGCAGCTGAATCCAACTTCATTACCTGTAAAATATGAGACCCCCATTCACTGCCTTCTTGACAGAAAACTGTGTTACAGCATACGCTGTTTGCTCAGAAGCGTACTGTTTGCAAACAACCTCATGTTGGGCAAGTGGGCAAGACCCCTGGACAGTTATTCAGATAGCTATACTGTGTATTTAGGCAGCTTTTAAGATTTGCTCTCTGACTGAGTCTCTTAAAGACCTGGGGTTTTTTTTTTGATGCCTACTATATCACAGTAGCTCCTTCGGGATTCCATTTGGTTTGCCAGGTAAATACGTGTTTGGATGAAAACCACAAAATTAAGAACACTTTTATGAAAATGTGAAGGGTGGGTTCACACTGTATCATGTCTGGCTTCTGCAGTGGTTACAAGGCAGTGTCTTGAGATGGCAACAAGAGAACTTTTTAATTTGAAGAGGGGGTGGTAAATAGTACCTCAAATAAAGTGAACATGTGGAGCTGTGAAGTTTCACTTTGAAATGAATCTATGCAGCCTTCAAGTCAAGGCTGCGTGCCAGAAAGATCATATAATCAAAAGCCACAAGCCTGCCCCTAAGAGGAAAGTCTTTTATAGCTTCACTTCTGAGAGGTACAGAATTCATGTTTCCCATTGCTGGCTTCAGCCGACTTGCTGAGACACACTTGAGAAGACAAGTTTCCGTCTGTTGGGGTCTCCTCAGCATCAGAGACTTTCTATTCTCTTGCCTTCCGTCCCCTTGCCCCAAACAGCGAGCACAGGCATCCCAGTCCCTGGGAGCAGCGCTGCTCTTGGATACTCCTCCTCTGCTGACGTTCCCATGCCCATCAGGACCCAGAACCAAAGAAAGTGACCTGCTTGCCTGGCAACCTGCCTCCCAGTTTTCTCTGTATGCTCCATCGTAAGAGGGAGGTGGCATGGGATGCCCCGCAGCAATTGATAATTCACAGTGGATTGCCACGAGCACTGCTGTCCTCACTGCATTGGGAAGACTGCATTAGGCAGTTGTTAGGAGACCAGCTTTCTTAGGAGGGCTGGCGGTAAGTCTCTTCGTGTTGCTCCTGGGACCAGTTTGCTCCTCCAGGGTTTTTTAATTGAAGGATGTGTAAATACATGGCTCCCCCTGCTTTTGGTGAGAAGTGTAAATATTCGTATGGTGTTGAGGTCACGCACTAAATTATTCCAGTTGCTATGCATCCAGTCTAGAAAAGGTTCTGGCTCCCATTCAAATATGAAAGAAAAAAATATTTCTTAGCGAAATAATTCTCAGAATGATCGGAAAGAGGATCCACACCCACATCTTTTCCTTCCTCTCTGAATGTGCCCATTTATCTCTCCCTTTCCCTTGCCAATTAAGATCTTCACAGTGGTCTTACTGTCCAGTGCACAAGTAGCTGCTGGATTGCGAGCCGGCGGTTTCAGCCGGCTGGTTCCGTCTTCGGCGTCGTAACTCTGAGGACAGAGGGTTTGCCAGCCCGAGCCTGACACTGGGCAATCCAGGCCTCCCCCTCCGACAGCGTTCTCCATACTTGTTTTGAATGGTTGTTTATACATGTTTCTAGAGAAATAAGTTTGGCATCCAGGCAACAAGTGTTTTCAACTCTTTAAGGAGTAAAATGCTGGTTTTGAGTAAATACAGCTGCGCAGTCACATTTGAAACCAATGAAGTTCCTCTCTGGTTCACCAACAGCAGGAGTACCCTGTCATGCTCCTACTTTTTATTTCCTTTCTTTTGAAGGAAGCAGAAAGTTAATGTTTCTAAGTCAGGGCCTTCTAAACCGAATTTAAAATGAACATGAGTTTCGACAGCTGAAGGTCACACGTGGCCGAGGTCCGTACCGGGGGCACGGGCCGGTCTGGTCTCCAGCGCGGTGACACGGTGGGCTGCCTCGCAGGTGGGCCAGGAATCCCCACCGCACTTCCCGGCTGAAGTCTCACGTCAGGCATCCAAACGTGCTGCTCCTTGCCGCATGGCAAAGGCGTGCGGTCTGTCAGCACCCCCAGTCGTAGCTCAGCTTTTCGGGAAGCTCCCAGACCTTCTAAGACCTCTCTTGGTGAAACTTAGCTGGCTCGAGGGAGCTGCTGCAGTTGATGGAGAGAACAGAATGGGGCTTGTCAGGACAGAAGTTAATGCACAACTGCAAGCTATAAAACTTTATTGATGAAGATGTCAGTGTGCGGAGTCTTTTGATTCCAGGTTGCAATATTTTCATTACGATTTCCGTAATTTTTTTGAGCTGTATGTAAGGAAATGGCTTATATTTCCTGGTATTTCTGCACTCCTACAACTGTACTTTGAGGTCTGTCCTCTGCTTGCCTTTGTTCTTTGTCAGAATACCAACCCTTGAAGTGAACGTACTTGAATGGGCATGCAGAGATAATGATGACACAAACGTGGCCAAGATTAGTAATAAATAAATCATTAATGTGTGGAACAGTTCAAAGAGAACTATATATATGTTTCTGGGTTTTTTAAGAGTTTGACCGAAGGAAACCACATTTAAGTTGTCTTTTGTTGACTGAATATGTATAAGTACAGAAGTAATATTTTGGGGGACAATAAGATTTATGAGAAAACAAGAGGGCAAAAAAAAGATTTTGTGTTGGGACACCCACATTTTATGCTTGCTATTTCACATACATAAAAATGAAAAGGTATTTGCACTAGGCAAATATGCAAACTTTACAAACATAGATGGCACTTACATGTTTTCTCTTGCTTGTGTTTAAGTAGCGTTCACGTTCCTTGAACCATCAGTGTTATAGTCATTCCAGCACACTGACCCAACGATATTAAAAGGAGAGTTGGAAACGTCCCTCTTCTCCCGTTCCGTTTATGGCTTTCCTCACTCTCTTTCTCCATCCATTCCAGCCTGGTTCACAGCCTGCTGGTTAAAGCTTTCCCAGGGGTAGGTGCGTGGTTGATTTTCTCCATCAGAGAACTGCAGTTAGGTCTCCCATTTCCTAAGAGGCTGTGCTGACTGCTGTGCTATTGTGTGCAATGAATAGGGCAGAGTAAAGCTGCTCTGCTCAGTCTTCCTCTACCCCATCATCTTCTCCAGCTCTATTTTAAAAATAAAGGAGCTGTAACCACATTTTCCAGTAAGTCAAGCTCCATGAGCTAGGCATACTCACACGGGCCGCTGGGGAGATACCTAAGCTGGTAATAAAAGAGGGCAGAGTTGTAGATATTCATCTGTTCTGGACTACTCTATTGTGGTCTCTACAAGGTAAGTGTGCTCGAGAGATGCCTAGCTTTGAGCACTGTGGACCTAAGCGGTGCCTAGCTTTCAGCACTGTGGACCTAAGCGGATCTGTGCCACTTGCCCACAGAGCTGAGGGTCTGGCTCCAGCCCTTCACATGTGGTAGTTTCTGCCTGGTTTTCAGATCCCAGAGCAAATCGGCTGGAACCCGCACACCTAGGGCGGCACATTCCTGTATGTGTGACCAGGAGCAAAACTGCCCTCCTGCCGGCCGGAGGGGGAGATGGACGGGATGCTTTGGTGCCTCCAGGACAAAGTGGAAGCTTTGTAGAGGGGTCTTACTCTGCAAATCCAACTCTCCCCCTTTAGACTAGAGGTGTCGAACGTAACTTATGATGTTTGCTGATTAAAGAACACACCTCTAAGAACCTAATAATACTTTAATTGGCAAAGTAACACACCACTGTTGTTAGTAGTATTAAGTCACAACTACATCACTGCAAGAAACGCTGAATTACAGTTCTATTGCTTATTGTTAGTATTCACACAGAATTACTATAAAGAAACCTTATAAATCACACAGAAGGGCTGTTGAGTTGCAATTCCGTTGCCTTTCCTCCTGCCATTGGTATTCAGGTGTAAGCCTATCCTTCCTTACAAGTTTATCCCTTCTTACTCCACCCTCCCACCACAAGTCTTTCAGGGACGTGCCTGGCAGAGAGACCTGTGGGCCCCGCTTGTGCCCGCAGGTCAGCAGCATCGCTGCCTGCAGGTATCCCTGCTCTTGCTCTTAGCATATCCTTGCCGTCTTCGTTCTTCACCTAATTGGATGCCCTATTCCTCCTTTTTAATTTTCCACCTTTTTACCACCCTAGCGCCTCCTTTGCTCTGCCTATACTCCTCCCAAATGAACAACCTACTCCTAGTTACTTTTTCCTCATCGGTCCCAGTTTTGTTATACTCAAAGGCTGGTGTTTCTGACACTATCACTCAGGCAATTTTGTTGAGTTGAGAAACAACTCAATATGGTATTACCATTAGAGTTGGCTAAATGTGACAGCCTTGCCTCCAAAGGCTGCTTTCTGACCCTCTGGTTCATGTTGGTTACATTTCATTTATGTTACGTATTTTTGGACAGAATTATCATACTTTAGCCTTGACTCCACAACCTATTTCTAATGAAGCACTGCCTCCCCTGATGTGCAGAGTGCCTGCATACCAGTGCAATGGTATAACCCATTTTGTGTTTGCACCATATGCCTGCTCTTAAATAGTTTTCCTCACACTCAGTGTTCCCATCAGAGGCCATAGCTAGCTTCGAGGATGAGGTTTGGACACTTACTGTAGGATTCATCTCACCTGAAGCTGGACATCTGCGCTGTAGACACATCTCAACCAGTTACCCTAGGCTACCTTTCTAATCCCCTCACCTTTCTAGAATGAGATTTAGCTCAGATGTCTGAAACAGATCTGATGAGATTCTCTGGATGGTCTATAACAGCAGCCAGATGTTGTGCCTATATTGCGGAAATCTTAAATTAGATGATATAAACCTCATTTCTAGACTCTGCCTAGACTCTGGACTTCTTAGAGTGGAATTTGGGATCATCCGAAACACGAGCAAGACCTGGAACTGAAAGTTTTCTCAACAAACAACTTCAGAATTGGGGGCTGTTGTCAGTCTTCCAGCTTGGTTGCACAAACCCCAGAATACCGTTCTGCTGCAAACACACTTTTCACCATTTAACTGCAAGCTGAGCAAATCGGGAGATTCATGTGCCTGTCCTCCGACTTCTGCAGGGGGTAGATGTCTGCACGTAAGCTGGTCACCTCCAGCCACCCTTACGGTTAAGAGAAAGCAGTAGGCGCTTTCTGGGAGAGACGCAGCAGATCCGTTTAAATGCCAGTATAGGGATGGGGTGAATTGTATCCTGGGAGGGACTGTTCTCCCCGCTGACCAACCGGGTAGTCCAGGCACACCTCTCAGATCAAAACAACTACACTGGGTTGTCACCATTGGTGTTATGTTCCCAGAAATCTCAGGACATAAATAGTTGTGGTACCTTAAAACCACATTGTCCGTCACTAAATTTTAAACTGGGCTTTTTGCATTCTAATTATTGACTGATACATGTCTGTTTGATTGCCCTTCATCACAGTTGTATGCCCATGTGTATAACTGGTTTTGACAAAGTTTTACAAGGATCCTTAGTTGATTTCTTTTTTAACACTAACAAACTTTTAAACCATAATGTTTTATACTGTAACTTCCCAGTAATGTCAGATTAAAGGACAGTGCAATGATCTGCCTTCAAGAAATTATAAACATTCATAGATAACAAAGTAGAAAATGCTACATGTGACTAAAAGCTCCCAGAGTCATCCCACTAGCAGTCAAAAAGTGAGGAAGTGGAAATTAGGTGATAAGGAGAGCCGAAGTACAGTCCAGATGAGATATATTAATGCTGGTCTCGAATGATTTCCCATTATGTTCTCTGTCTTTGGAGAATCTTCCAGATGTTTCTCTTCATTATCTGAAGAATCTATGTGCATAAAAGGACATAAAATGAGAAAAATTAAAAAAAAAAAGCTTCCTAAAATTGTGGAAGAAAACAATTGTGTCCCCACATTAGCTGCTGGTATTGTTACAGCATGCAAATTAAAATGTTGGATGGTGGATTGTACACAAACAATAGACCTTGAACTTCTTCCAGTTGCAAGAAGCATTAGCAGCCTCCTTTTTTTTTTTTTTCCCACAAGGACACAAATATCTTGCCATAGTTCTGATTGGTACTCTGCTTTCTTCTTAGCAACAGTTTACCAAATTTAGAGTCAATCTGCTAATTAAGAAATAAACATTGTTATTCTTTTTTTCTCAGTAGGCATAATTGAAAACTCACATGATAAAATTACGAGATCTGTCAGTCTGTTACTGTTAGGCTGGGATATACTGTTACTTGCAGCTCCAACCAAAACAGATCTCTAAAAGTTCAGAATTGATGCTTAGGAGTGGCAGCACTACTTAGCACGCTGCTCCTTACTGGAGACCTGCATCCTGCAGAGGAGTATGTTCACGCAGGCCGTACATCTGCGCGGCACCCGTAAAAATGAACAGAACTCTTCTTAATTTCTGAAAAGGAAGTGAGGGGGAAACTGTGAAATGAAGGATACTGAGAAAGAGATGCATGTTTCATCTACAAATAGGTTAATAAGAAAAAAACCCACGGAGATAGTAAGTTTGTGACCATCCAAATACTTAATTAAAAAATAGACCAACCTGAGCAAGCTGCTGGAGTTTATAAAACTGCCTTGGCTGATTATTTCCTCTAAACAATAGCCTAAACATAAAGCAGAGTTCACAACAATACATAGAACACTGTTATGTCTGTGAAATAATTTCCTGAATCAAACACCTAACCTTTAAATAGCTCAGGGCGTGGTTTCAGTGCTGTGGACCTCTTGTATCAGTATGAAAAGCCTACTTGTTTCATTAAATGTAGGAATTAAATATAATGCTGAAACAAACGTATTTTAATATATAAAAATAGTTAAGATACAGACATGAACCCTCTCATGACAAACACAAGAACTTGTTTTGGGAACTTTGTGCTACTGCTTGTCATACGGATGAGAGTTTGTTGTACAAATACGACCAAAGGAGGACTTCAGCGATGCCTGGTACCTGCTCCTTACCTTGTATTCAGTTGGCTCCCGGGGAGGAATCCAAAGCCCGGAGCTGTGTTTTCAGGTTCTGGGTAGCTAAGGGCAGAAGTGGGTACCTGAGAAATGTGGCCCAACAACCCCAGGTGTTGAGGAGGGGATTGCTCGGAGCTGCGTGAGCAGCGCTGAGGATGGCACTGTTGGTCCCTCTCTGTGTTTTAGCTCCTGAGTCAGGGCTGGGGGCAGGAACGGCACCGTCTCTGCCTGGTTAAGCAGCAGCATCGCAGTTCAGAGCACCTGTCTTGCTTGGGGGGCTTGTTTATACCCCTGTCACCTCCCTTCCAAGGGATGATGTGCTCAAGCTATGAAGGAGGCAAGAAGGGTGCAGGGACCGTTTGTCCCTGCTGCAGTGCAACGAAGGATTCGGGGTTCTTCCAGCCAGGGGGGGAGCGAGCGGCGCGGGACCTGACTGTACCCTTGAGGAGCTGCTGTGCCTTGAGGTTTTCTCTGAGGAGCGCTGCGTGTGAAAATTAGCAGCCGCCCTGATTGAGGGGCTGTGGCTCCAAGATGTCCTTGCTGGAGACACTAGACTTCAGTCCTTCTCTCTTTTTCCTCTGGCTCTATTAGTTATTCACTGTGGGGCAAAGCAGGTTCAGAAATAGCGATGAGAATTCCCTTCCTCCTTTCCCAGATTACTTACTAGGCTGCTGGGGCACTCTCAGGGGTTCAAAACCCTGGGCTTGGGTGGGCCTCAGGCTGGTCTTCACAGTATTCCTAATTATTAAGTTACAGTTATAAAAGTCACACCACAGCACGCACAGCACCTCTGCCGTTCCGGTTTCTGAACAAGAGTGACTGTGGCTGCTGCTCTTGGAGCGGGGGTGTGGGGTGGCTGGTACGGCTCGTGGAGCGGGCATGGGTGCTGGCTGTCATCTCCGCTGGCCTGCCAGCACACAAACGCCCTCGAGTCCGTCCAAGGATCTGTCTGCTTGGAGTGGTGCATATTTTGTGATCCATATATTTGCTGTCCAGGACAAGGTGGTTCTGGACATGCCGGAGAGTTATTACTGCAGCCATCGACTTAGTCTAGGTCTGACTTCAAGGTCACAGTGGCTGGTTGCTAACAAGTTTTAGGTGCCTCCAGAATAGGCAGCCATTGAAGAGGAGAACGCAGGAGATTGCTTATGATTTTGAACGTGATACCTACATCTTCCTCTATGTCCACCCATAAATATTTTAAAATATAGCAACACTTTAGAGCACGCATAGAAGGATGTGCTGCATTGTGACCTAGGACTTAGTCTGTGTTCCTGAAGAATCCAAGCAGCTGCACGTCTGTGATACGATATCTGTTGCATGTGTCAAAAAGATGTGTGAGAGGCTGCTCAGCATGGAGCTGCAATGTTTTGAAAATGTAGAGGGAAATTAATAGAGTAACATTATATTTCTTGATGCTGATCTCCAGGAACTGGAAAGCCACTCACGGCTGCTTCTAAGCATAGATTAAACAGGTTTCAACTGGGAGTCATAGATCTGATCCTGG
This sequence comes from Cariama cristata, assembly GCF_000690535.1. NCBI lineage: Eukaryota > Metazoa > Chordata > Aves > Cariamiformes > Cariamidae > Cariama > Cariama cristata. The sequence goes on from NW_009617088.1 coordinate 23,418, forward strand.
TCTTTGCTTGGGCAAGTTGCCAGCGAGTCTGCTAATCAAAGCTTATTGTGCTGTGCCAGGTATTGTAGCTGATACCTTTTAACTTTCGCTTTATGTGTGTTCTGGTTTGCAGGGTGGAAAGACTTACACAGGACCGTGTGGAGGCAGAGACTGCAGTGGAGGATGTCAGTGTTTCCCTGAAAAAGGAAGCCGTGTAAGTAACATTTTTTCCTGTAAGACGTTCTTGATGGTACCAGTTCAACACCATTTGCTGTAGGTGGACTTACATCAGAGTGCTACGAGTATTCGAACAATTATTCCTTTTCAGGAAAAAGTTATTGTTGTTTCGTCTTACTTTCTCAAGAGCTTGGAGATTTGAAGAAATACTTTGTTTTGAAATATAGCAGGTTCTTCTCTCAAAGATCAGGGCCAAGGGACCTGATGGCCATAATGAGCTGATCAGATCAGAATTTTAGGGACACTATGTGCTAGAGCATCATTGGATTGTTTGACAGTGCTAAATGAATATGGACAAAATCACTCAGTAATGTGCTTGAAGTCTTTCTAACGAAATGGCACCTGATGAAAAGGTACACCATACTTGTGATTTCCATTAAAACAAAAGGGAACCAGACCTGCAAAACCTGAAATCCCTGCTGGAAGGGAACTGCTTGGGACTTCTGGCGTTAGGTTGTTGCTGATGGTCTGTTCTTTGTTTTGGGGAATAGTGAGGAATGAGGCAGAGGAAGGGAGATGGGGTGGAGGGGATTAGCCACCTGCCACAAAGAGCTCAGAGAAGCAGGGCAGTTCCTGTCCTGTGTGGCTTGGAGCCCTGGCTGACAGGCTCCGTCTGTACAGCTGAGACGGTGACTCAGCCTCTTCATCCACCCATCTCTAAGAATAGGCCAGGCAAGAGACGTGGCAGCACGTCACATGCTCGTTCTGCTGTCACAAACCTCGTAAGATTTTTTAGTTCTCTGCCTTCCCTCCACGCTGCAGGCCATCAGTTCCCATTCCCATTGCATTCCTCAAGCTTGACTCCACGTCTGAGCCGAGGAAGAGGTGGTGGGAAAACCACAGTGTAGGTGGGAGGCCAGGGACACTCTTGTTTACAGCAGAAGTCCTGATGTCTCCGTGTCAGGTCAGATGATCCTGGGGTTACCATGCCATGAGGACCGTAATGGTTATACTCCCATCCCCTGACCATGATCTGCTCACGGTCTGCTTTCCATTACAATAACCAAATGACAAACTGATGAAGCTGAGGACACACAAGCCCTCCCCCAAGATGCAGCTTCCCGTGGGGCTCCGTCCAGCTGCTTCTGCCTTACCCACGTCGCCCAGCACCTGAAGTTTGGCGAGTGCCTCCTGCCACTTCCCTCCAAGGGCACTGAAAGTCAAAAACTGATGCTGTATGAAATGGCTTCAAGTATGACATTACTTTGTCTTTTTTCAGTCTCATTTTTTTTTGGTTCTAAAAGCAAAGCATGGATGTATTTGTTCTCCAATAGAGTTCATGAAAATATCTGTTGCATGACTACCAGCTTTTGTGACTGATACATCTTCCACATTTCTTATTGACTGAATAACCGTTAATTTCAAGTTGCCAACTCTGCAAACCAAGAGGTAGCTAAACAAAAATAACTGCATAGGTTAGAAAAGCTGAAAAGGTTAAATTACCAGAGTAGAGAACCAGTCAGGTGCCGCTGACGAGAAGCTCCCTGTGAGTTGCGTAGTATCATCTGGATTGGGAGATAAGGGCAGATTTTATGTACTTGCTCGCCACTCTCACTCTTTGATTTATCTCAGGGAAGTAAGTAACCCTAGTTACTAATCACTCTGGCCTCCCTTTAAATCCGCTAAAAAAGAGAAAAGGAGGATGTTTCAAAACATAGATTTTATTTTGCTACTTGAGGTTAATTGTGCCAGATGTGAAGGAGTATTGGGGAAAGTGATTTAAAGAATTTTATGACACTTCAAAAGTTGTATTTCAATGCTCTGAAATGATACACCTCACTCTGAGTCAGCATACACTGCATGTATTTTGTGTCTGCTGGTCTCTTCAGATGTCACAACCTCTGTTAAACATCTGGTTTAAGGAACAAGACTGGCCTTCAGAGACTAGGCAAGTTTGGCATAGCTTCTGGTCTCATGCTAATCCTCAATGGGAATATTTATTTCCACAAAACCTCTGTATAATCTGGCACGGCATGCATTTTCTGTTCGAGGTGACTCATTACATGCACAATAGACATATTGCGTGTCTGCACTTGTACGAGTGCCTGGAGCAGTCTGTCAGAGCCTGCTTCTGCAGCGACTCCGCATCGCAGGGGCAAGAGAGCTGTCACTTGCAGGGCATCTGGAACTCGGGGGGAGCAGCACGGCGAGGGTCCGCAGCCGGCCCTCAGCCCTGCCGTCCCCTGGAAACGCAGCTTCTGTCCGTGACAGGGCTCTCAAAACCAGGCAAACAAACGCACTTTCTTTGGGTTGCTGCTACTGCATGCGCATCGGAAGCTGTTGAATGAAGTAAATTCGTTGGAGTGGTAAATGCAATGGCAAGCTATGAAAATAGAAAGGTCTCAAGAAATGCCTACTTTTTATTTATATGTGCTTCTACTTCTTTTTCTGCCATTGCTTTGGTTACGGTCTTAAGGTACAGCATTTAAATAAAGGTGCTTCTCTTTATTTGTTGCCTTAATCCAATAGCTTTTGGTTTTTTAAAAAGCGGTTTCTGCAAAATATGCCTGCTGATCTCTTCTGGGGCTCCGTGCTAGAGGCAGGGGGCACTGTCTAGGTGTGCGAGGGGTCGGCCGGGCTTTGGCGGTTTGTGCCAGGTCTCCGGACGCAGGACAGCTGGAAGCCCTGTGCGTCTGTCTATACTGCTTTTGGCTCAGGGCTGATAAGGTTGGGCACGAAGGCACGGGAGAGCTGAATTATGTTTCATACGGGCGGTTTCTAGGGACGAAAGACCACCTAGCACAAATTAGTGTGTGCACCTAGCAGGCCCACTGGACAGAGTTATGTGGTTTTAGTTTTTCCTCTACTCTTTTTTGGCTGGGCTCAGCCCTGCAGCTTTCCCTGGGCTCAGACGCAGCTCAAGGAGATCCCGCGGGGACAGGACAATGAAGCAGCAGAAGCGGTGGGGGAGCTGCTCCAGCCAGGCAAAGGCATCGGCCGCCGGGCAACCTCCCGCCTCTCATGAGGGCTGCTCCCGGGGCCATGAGCACACCTCCGAGAGCCGCTTTCTGCCCCATTCCCAGGAGGAAAACTGGTCAAATTCACACGTTCAGAGTATCATAGGACATTGCTGATCACCATGCTCGCAATTCACAGCAAAGGCTGAGCTGTTGCTCGGAGGAGTTTCTCCAAAGGAGTGCCTTTCTTGGGCCACACATGATCCCCCCGAAGTTCCTACCTCCTGTCTCACTTTTGACTTCACACTTTCAGAGGAAAAATTGTAAAGGGTACTTCTTCCGTAAGGTGGGTTTTTTCTAGTGTCCAATGACACTCTAGTCTTTGTTCTTTTTCACTGCAGCCTGGTTATTTTACTTTAACCTAGGTCCATATTTACTATTAGCTGGATACCAATATCCAGTCTATCTAACCGTACCTTGCAAGTAGGCAGGTGGTTGGAGCTGGGGCTACAGGAGCCAAGCTTGGGGACCAGCCTCACCCTCATCTCCCCTTCGTACAGCCGGCAAAAAGCTTAGCCAAGTTCAAGCAAGAATGGAAGTTCCTGCAGGAGTGTCCAAATCCACACGAAAAGAAACACACTATAAGCCTCAGTGGAGGGCATAGGGTGAAAAGGGAGACGAAAGACAACAGACTCATCTTCTACCTAAGATGAGACAGAGTCATCTTCTCATTTTCTCCTAAGCTATTCTCCTAAGACAACAGACTCATCTTCTCCTTAAGCTACATGTGGAGAAAATACTGTAAGGAGTACCCAGGTACCTGAGTAAGAGGGAAAGGAGAAGAGAGAAGCACTGATACGGTATTGAAATTCTGTTTTGAATGAAACAGAAACCCTGGACTAAAGGGAAAACAAACAAACAAACAAACTTCTGGTTTGTTTCTTTTTCCTCTGAATTTTTATTGCAGCTCCTAAAATTTTGAGATTTATAGTTCTTTGCAAACCATGTATTGGGCAGAGTACAATATATGCACCTTTAAAATTTGTTAAACATTAATGAAGTTTTGTAGGAAACGATAACTGCTTTCAGTACAATGGCCAGCCTATTGAAGTTCATAATCAACCTCACTTCATAATCAACCTAGAAAGCTTTGTAGAAAGTGGAAGTGAGTAGAAATCTTTCTGATCTTTCTATAGAGTGAGAAAATGCACTCTATTGAAATCTCACTTTGTAGTTTCTGTCTGAGTCAAGCATCTAACAGTGCTCGAGCCATTTAGCCATTGTTTTTGCAAGGGGCTGGAATAGTGGAAACTGTGGAATGAAAAGACAGCTTCGTGTCCCCCCATAAAGGCCACTTTCGGGGAATGCCTAAATGTTCCTTTTTAACCACAACTGACATGACGGTTCACTGTAACTCCCTTACAGATATCTGTTACATTGCTTTTGCTAATGCGATGGCCAAAGGTAAGCTATTACCGGTTCACCTATAATCACTTCTGTCTGCTTCTGGGTGCGATACAATTGTGAAATCTAGAGTCTGATCCTTACTTACAAGCATTTTCCATACAAGTTTAAATCTTAACACATGGACTAGATCTAGAAGATGTTTTTCTTCATAATTAAAAAAATCCAACAAAACACAACACTTAAATAGTCTAAAGTCAATTCCATTCTTGTATCTTAGGGAAATGTTTAAAGCAAATAAAATAATTTTATCAACTGTTAGTGTAATTCTTGAACATCACAATTAACTGGCTTCTAAGCTGGTATAATGGCAGTAGCTCCTTTGTAACTCTTTGTTAGTGTAAGTTGATATACGTGCTGAAATCTGATATTTTACTCTGTCTTTACAAAATAAGAACATAAGAAGCATCTTCTCAAATTAGATGAGTAATTCATCTAGCCAACTGCTCTGTCCCCAGCAGTGGCACCAGGAGATGCTATTTACGGGGAGCACAGAGGTCTGGCAACTTTCTGGAGTCCATTTCCCTTGTACCCAAGATCACCCTATTTATATGTTTCTTCACTATCTGTGTTTCTCCTTGAATTTGTCTCCTTTTCTGAAGCTGCTTTAACTGTGTGTCTTCACAGCCTCCAGTGGCACCAAGGAGTTCACTACTCAAGTGATATAAAATCACTGTCTGACCTGTTCTGAGCCAATCTCCTTCTGGTTTCACCACGTACACCCTATTTCTAGTACTGTAAGTTTTGGGAAGGAGCAGTTCTGCGTTTACCTTATTCACTGCTTCCCTAATTTTGTAAATCTCAGTCATATTCCCTCTCAGCTTTCTCCTGTCCAAAACGAAGAGTCACAGCCTTTTTAGGTTCTTGTTGAAGGCAACGGTCCAACCCTTAGTCCCTTTCTTCTTCTCTCTTTTCTGTGAGAGACCAGAACTGTACACAGCACAGAGGATTATGGGCACACCAAGATCTTCGCAGCAAAGTGACATCCTCTGTGCTCTTCTCAATGCCGTTCCTGAGGGCCCCAACACTGAAGCCTATCTGCCCACCCAGTTTGGTGGGGTCCTACTGGGTCTCCCAGCATGGGGGATCACCAGATCTCCCCCCATCACCAGCATCGCATTTAACAACTTAAGAGTGGTTAGTATCATCTGTAGACTCTGATGTTTGACGGTTCAGTGCCTTCTCTAGATCACTGTTGAAGTCTTCGGTAAAACCGGTTCCAGCACCCATGTCTGAAAGGACCCACTGCTGTGGAGTCTCCATTTTGAAATGTGACCGTGAAGCACTCTTCTTTTCTTGCTATCCTCTAACAGCCTTCAGTCCATAAGAGCACCTCTCTTGCAACCCCATGGGAATTTATTTTAAAAAGCTTTGGTGAAGTATTTGGTCAAAACCATATATTATGGTCACTAGGGCCTGCTTTACCATGCTTACCTTGGTATTTAAGGTAGACTACTGCCTGGCCAAGTGGGAAGGTCAGATAAAGTAGCCCACAGTTCCCAGGGTCTCCTCTTGACCCTCTTTTCCACCTGGGAGCCTGGTTGGCACCGTCCCACTGGCGCAGCGGCCATGTGCAGTGATGGGTTGCACACCTTGGGCAGCAGTTCTGCCGTTTCACACTTGAGTTCCTTCAGAAGTCACAGGTGAATGTCACCCACTCCTGTTCACATAGTGATGCCTGCCTTACCTATTTTGTCTACTACTTCCTTTATATTTACCTGAAATTAATCTGGCTCAAAGAATAGCTTGGGTTTGGGACCTTCTCAAACACCTTCAGCAGTAAAGTCCTATGCAAAGAAGTCACTAAGTTTTTCTGCTGTGGCCTTACCATCCCTGAGTGCCCCTTACAAGCCTTTGGCATCATGTGCTGCTGCTATTTCCCTTGATGACTTCTTGCTTTTCTTTAAACCACTTCTTACTGTCAGCTTGATGATCTTCTGCAAAATATTCACATTCTTTTTTAGCCATCCTAGTTGCCATTTAACTTTTGATCTGGGTTTATGGGCTTTCCTGTTCATTTCAGCAATTTTTTAAATGCGGACCTTTTTCCCTACGATAACCTCCTTAGCTTTTTTTATGAGCTATGCAGGGTTTTTACTGAACTGTTTTACTTTCTTTTTGACATGTGACACATAGTTTACCAGGACTTTTAATACAGTGTTTTTGAAGAGCCTCCAGGTTGCTTTGGGCTTCTTGCCTTTTTGACTGCTTTTTTAGGTTTTTAGTATTTTTGTGATTTTTATGTATTTCCCCTTCTTGAAATTGAATATCTGTGTCATGTATTTGTTTGGCTTACTCCATCCTGCCAGAGCATTAAGTTCAGTTATATTGTGAAGCTCTTACAGAGCAGGTCTCCCACCAGTACCTCTTGAAGTGTGTCCTGTGCGGCACTCGAGACTAAACCCAGAACAGCATCCTTTCTTACTGGGTCCAGGGCTCCCCGTGCCAAGAAAACGCCAGTTGCTCTCTCCCAAAATTTAATCTCCTTATCTCATCCGGATGAGGTAGTGTGCTTGACAGTATGTTGGTAGTTGGAATTTGCCAATATTGCTACCTGACCTAGTTTTTCAGCTTCTCTCATTTCATGGAATATTTCATGATCACTGTCTTTAGCAGGGGAGTCCTAAATACAAACCAAGTCCTACCTTTCTGTTATTTCCACCCACAAGGATTGCCTAATGCTCCCCTCTGCCCTCACTGCTTTTTTCTGTTGCACTGTGGTTTAGCCTTGACCTGCTGTGCCACTGCCCTGGCTGTATCTCACTTTCCATCACTCCTGGACAGTAGGCAGCCTGGCAACTCTCTGTGCCACTGATTTCCTCCTTTCACCAGCGTGAGATGCCCGTTACATCAGGGCTGTCATTTGTGGCAAAGTAGTATGATTCTGTAATCCTGTTTTTCACATCTCTAGCATTGCTGTAGAAGCACTTACAAATTTTGCCCATTCTCTGTTGCAAGCGCCAGTCAAGTGGTATTGTAAATGGTGTTATTTACCTTCCCTATTTATTGCATTTAGGCTATTCTTTTCCTCCCTTGCCTTTTCAGGAATGTATTGAACATTAGCAGCCATGTCTCCCTCACAAGTTCGTTCAATCTGAACTAGGGGCTCCACCTTGGCTGTCAGTCTTCCCCCCAGTTTCTAGTTTAACTCTTTCTCTGTGAACTTCTTAATTTTCATTAATAGCAGCCTTGTTCCCTTTTGGCTGCAGTCCAGCCCATTCCTCCTGCGCAGGTTTCTCTTGTTCAAGGAAATTGCAAGGACTTCAGTCTCCCACACAGCAGCCGTGAGTTAACCCCCAAGGATATCCCTGCCCTACTTCCCCTCATCAGTGGTGTAACATAGATTGGGACCACTGGTCCCTCCCTCCTACCAATCTGGACATCTCGTGGGCTCTGCTGCCTTTGCACTCAGCAGGCTTTTCAGTCCCCTCAGCTCTTTCAGATCCAGCTGTCTGTGTCAAATAACCAAGCCTCCCACTACCATCACCTGCTTTGTCTTCTCCTGGAAGGTTCACTCTGCTCCAGGAGCATCCTCACGCCAAGCGAACGCTGTAAGCAGCTGGAGGTTAGAGTTTGTCAGAGATTTGATCCCTCGTTACAAGCTGATTATCCACCATCCCTCAAGCTCGCGTCTCTAAATACTTGTTTAGTCAACATCAGTTGGTTTTTTTGTTGGTGGCTATGTGAGGGCAGCCACGGTGGAGACGGGATGGCTCCACCACATCCTAGCAGGCCTTACCTGCGGACCTGTTTCTCTCCAGCTCAGCCTCTCTTGCCTCTAGAGAACAAGTCCAGAGCTTCTGCTGGGACCTGGGGCTGCACGTACAAAACCTGCCTCCAGCATCAGCAGTAACACACCTTGCGCTCTCTCTGCGATGAACGGAGTAGTCTCTGCTCTGCTGCTCAGCTTCTGCCTGCATCCAGAGCTTACGATTTACTAGCTCTTGAAAGTTTATACTGATACAACTTCTCCTTTGAGAGGTGAGTGGGATTACTTTCGCCTTTCCTTGCCCTACCAATGTTAAGCTGAGTAGCAACAGGGAAGATCTGTCCTGGCTGAGATGTCCCTAGGAGTCGAGAGGAGGAGGCGAGCTGACCTCAGCCTCTGTGTACCAGCTGATGCGAGCTCCTCTCTTGTGAGGCTCCTCTGTTGTAAGGGTGAAGGAACCACCCTACCGGTTCATACGCCCTTCAGACCTCCCCGGGGAGCCACCCAGCCAACACCCAAACACGAGCCCACCACCAGAAGAAACCCCACTGATCACGCAGGCTGAAAATTCACAATTCACCTCGCAGCGGCCGGCCTTTGCCGGTCTTCCCTGTTTTGTTCTTACCTTCCCGAGACAGAAGTGGTTTGAAGAATGTCCAGTGTTTGCCATATACAAAACTTTGGGAGTGACCCTGATCATGTATCTTCTGAAGTCTTGTCAGATTCTGCAGTAGAACAGATATGAAGTACCAAAAAAAGATGCTTCAAAATTTTGCATTGCTTCATAGGCCAAGGGTAAGTCTCTGGAAACTTCCAGGGAGAGGAGCTGCCCTCAGAGGGCAGGTGTTTGGGGGAGGTGTTTGTAATGGTGGCACATTTAAAAGCAAAATACATACAGTGCTGATAAGCGTTGCGCACGGACAGGAGGGCAGCCTTTGTTATTTCAATGCTGTAATCAAGTCTAGTGCCCTACATTGAGATTTAATTTTCCTTTTTTTCTCTAGTCAAGGTAATAGTGGAGAACAGCTTACTGCAAAAGACAGGAAGGGTATCACCATAAAAAAGGGTTTAACAGTGTGAAGCTAAATTCTGCTTTCAGGTGCAAGAGTACAGTTCCCTCTTACACACACGTTTGAGGGTACAGTTTCAAATGCATGCTTTTGTTTCAAAATGCTGCCTTACAAGGTCTTACCAGCATACGTAAATCCCTAAACTCTTGGTGTTGTTCTATAGGCATCTAAATCTTGGGCGTAAGTCTTCATTGCGTGAGTTGTTAGCAGTAAATAGGCCCATAATCTTTAGACTTCGCTGCTGAAGGCAGGCAGGGTACAGGTTTGCTTGATAGAACTTGAACTTGAGTCAACCTGAAACTTAACGCCTAGTTTATGACCTAATGTTTTATTTGGTGAAAATTGCTTAACCTGGGCTACGTTGACTATCAGTCAGCCATGTAGCTGGATACTCGTGTTGGTTGCTAATTGCTGTTCTTTAGTACATTTGTCCTGACATTTTTTTGAGTGAAATATGCGTGTTTCCTCTTTTTTTAGCTCTGTTTATACATGTTTAATCAACATCAGAGGTCTTTTTGAACTTGTGGACAGAGGTTAGACAACTTTCCCATAAGCGAGAAGCAGTGAATCCTCCTTCCATATATGCATTCTACACAAAATCTGAGATTTGGGAAAAGTCAGTGAAAGGTTTTCCTCAGAATCTGTTTCAAATAAAAAATGCAAAATATGTAGGAAAAAGCAGGGTGTTTTGTTTCAGTACATGCAGG
>NW_009617088.1:33511-82833 GCF_000690535.1 Cariama cristata
GAATGCAATTAAATTTTCACACCGAATATTGTAAAGAATAAACTTCCATTGATTTATGGGCTTGTTAGACTCCAAGAAAACAAATCTTACAGTAGTTTGCTAGTAAATTGAGAAGGTATTTCATTGGTATTTTAGGGATTTATTTTGAGGGTATTATTTTTAAAAGTGTATCTGCATATTTTTAAAAGGCTATCTGCATATCACAAATTTGAATGAGATATGGAGGAAAAAAGCAAGAGAAATCAGAGTAAGAAATCAAGAACCATTTTTTTGCAGAAGATAAAACAAGACTTAAAATTTAACTGCAGAAAATTTAACTGTAGCAAATAAATAATAAAAAGGAAACTTGTTGGAGATGAGTAGTGCAAAGTTAACTTTGGTCACAGTAGCTGATGCTGGGATATGAACCCTTTGGATGTAAGTCACAACCATTTAAAAATATTACCACACCTTTTTACTTAAAATTAAATGACGAATTTTTTTTTCCTTCTTGTCTTCCTATGAAATACTGAAAGTATATTTTACCTTGTTTAGAAAAGAGGTACCTGCAGTTAAGCAATTTCGTGACTGCCTGTAATTGCTCATCTGTAATCTTTCCATTCGTTCTGGTCAATAGTGTCTGCCAGCACAGGACATTCTCATGTATCGTTGGTATTTTTGTTTGGTTTGCACATATGAATTACACGTCGTTACAGAAATGAAACGTGCTGTCAGGATTGTTTTAGGACAAATATACTGTCCATTTGCTCGAACCTTCAGGCTTTGACTTCTGACAGTCAGACAGTGCAACTACTGTGCAAAAGCATTTTTTGTGCTTTTGGCCAAGTTTTGCAGTTTCTTCTTATCGTGAGCCGGAGTTTAAAGAAGGTGCAGCGGGTGGCTGGTGGCCTTGCTCCGTAACTGGCTAGCTCACACAGGCGTCCAAGGGGGATGATCCAGGTCATCTTTTAGCGCTTAAATTACACTCTAGAGAGTGTAAATGTTTCTCATGACATGTGTCCAAGGCTTTGCAAGTTTCTCAAATGGTGCTTGTTTCTATTTTCTGTATTTTTGTCACAAGGGAGCAAGTAACATTGACCCATTTTCCTTTTGTCTGCTTTGGTAAGTACCAAACTATTAGTGGAATCCTTTGAGTCTGACCTGGAGAGACCAGGAATGTGGGAATGGGCAGGCTGTCATCACAAACAGTATCTGCCGCGGCAGACCCAGCCTGTTCTCAGCATTTTCGTATTGACACTTAAGAGAATAAATGTTCCTTATTCACCTCAGTTTGTACGTAAGGTTTCCAAATACTTTTCAGTGTCTTCGCGTAATGAATGGGGTTGTTGAAGTGTATGTAAGTGCTTCCATTACATCAATCTGGAGAAGGATGACAAGCGTTAAAATACCTTATGATTAGATACTGCCTTTGGGAACATGCGGAAGGAAGATCTTGAAGGACCGAAGTCTGTGTTTTAGACATGGAGAATGACTCTAGACAATGAATAAGCTGAAAGCCCAAACAAATAAAACATCCCTGCAGCATTTTTTCTCCCACAGGCTAAAATTACTTTTCTATGAAAAGATTATTTTAGTCTATCAGATTCCTTTCTGTCTAGTACTATCATAGATGCCCAGTGAAGAAAAGCTCTTTGGGTTTTTTTGTGTTTTGTTTTTTTTTTTTTTAGTATGGGTCATGGTTGTTCAATGCAGTTGTCTGTCTAACTATTGCTTATTTTATTAGTTAGCAAAACTAATTTTTGCAAATACAGTATCACTGGTTAAAGAGATATTATCAAGCCTTATAACTTGTTTAAAACCAGCTTTATTTGGCCCCAAGGTTGTTGGCAAAGGATAGTGTCAGTGTAAGAGCAAAAAATAAAGTTCTTGTGCTCGCTGTCCTCCCCAGTACGCGTAGTGCTTTGCTCCATTCAGGGTACAGCCGCCTATATAACCTTTCTGACCAGTCTAATAAGGACTGGGATATGTCTGCATTATTCTCTTCTGATCCAAATGCTCCTTTTTTTCCCTATAAACCACCTCTTTTGGCTGTTTCTCAGTTTCTAGATCCTCTACTTCTTCTCTATTATGTTTATGACCTTTCTGTTATCCGCTCCCAAGCACACAACGTCTTTTCCTTTGCCATTTCACCACCCTTTTTGTGTTAAAGGCTTCCCGTAAGGGATTTCCCCTCTTGGTAGCCTGGAAGAGGAACGAGAGAAGCCAGTTCTGTGGGATGAGCTCTTGCCCCCGCGGTGCGGGATGAGCTCTTGCCCCCGCGGTGCGGGATGCCGTGCCCTTCACGGCTGGCTCTGCTGGGCTGTGTTAGGAGGGAAGCTCCTTGGGGCAGGAGCTGTTTGCGTGTGGCTCCTCGTACGATGCCGAGTGTTGCTGGCACTTCCACATTGATGGCAGAGGTAGCAGCACGCGGAGGGGCACGGTGAGGGCTGCTTCCCAGCGGACAGGGACTCCAGCAGCGAAGGGCTCAAAGGCACCACACCACGCTGTGGGTGTTGGACCCATGTGTGTTCATTATTCTGGTATTTGATGAAGGCATGCACTGGCATGCGGGTTTATGGATAGAACATATTTTCCACAGGAAAGTCTTCAGTTCAAATATGACTGTGCTGCCACTGCAGAGTATCCCTTACCACCACGAGACTTAACTCCCTTTCCATTACACAGCACACCCCTCCATGTGCTTGACACAGATCTGCAGCGTAACACCATCTTGCACCCTTTTCCACAGCTTTTATTTTTCTTTATTTATATTTGCTAGGGAATTTGCATGGTGACAGAGATTAGAGGGACCATTCCCCCACCATCAGCGTGCCCTGCAGATGGGACAGGCTAAATTGCATGAGCCCAGCCTCGTCCTTCTTCAGCCTCTCCGCAGAGAGCGAGACTAACAGGGTCGAGGAGGGGTGGGCTCCCCCGGCGTGACAGGGGACAGCTTCTGGTGCTGCCCCTGCAGCCCCCCCTCCTCAGCCCCTGCCGTCGGAGCAGGGGCAGGGGTAAATGTGCAGGCTCAGGACAGATCCATCTGTTTTTCTTCTTGTCACGAAGCCTCGCAAGCCCAGCTGCGGAGTTTGCGCTCTGCTAGCTCATACCTGGTGCTGCCAGCAAGGTCCTCCCTGCCCTGTAGGGCCGCAGGCACCGACAACCGCTCGGGACTGCCCGAGCCTCGGCTCCCCGGGCAGGTCCTCCCTCTCCTTCTCAGCTGGCTTCTTTCTTTCAAACAGTTGCAGAGTTGGTTTTGCTAAATGACATGAGGTTATAATAAATCAAGTGAGAAGATTTGTGCTGTGCTTCCTACTGTATGGGAGAGTTCCATATGGTTTAATTGCTTCCTCTGTACGTCAGATATATGTGTATAAAATCTCTGAAGTCATGTGTAACTGCCAAGATCCTATGGTGTGGTTTGAAACATCCATGCAGTGAACTCCCAAATGCCGCAGATGTGCTATGAGATACAAATGTAAAATGGAAGAAGTCAGTTTATCAATTAAATAACAGCATTAAAATTAAAGAAGTCGATGGAGAGATCCAGAACTCAGCAGAACGGAGAAGGGGGGAAGGACCAGAAAGCTTTCTCAAGGGGCAATAGAGTTTTATAATTGAAGGAGATGGGAGAAAAACATTACACGCCCCAGGAAAACAGCAGAGCAGCCTGAGGAGAGGAAGCACTTCTAAGAAAACCACTTGGTGAATTGTAAAGCCGTCTGAAAAATGTCATCATAAAATATAGCTGCTGCTAACAGCAGACCTTTGGCCACCATAGAAAATTCTCCTTAAAAAATGAGCTGTTCCTGTGCCTGCAGGCAAAAATGCAGAGGAGGGTGGGTAGACCATGTAGACCTGTGACCCAGGATCATGGATGGGTCCATGCGCAGAGCGAGGAGCAGAAGGCTACCCAACCGCAGCGCTTCTTCCTTCCCCCAGCAGGTACCGGGGGTGCTGGGGCAGCAGCAGCCCTTCCCTCCCTCCCCTTCTCTTTTCTCCTTGGTCCCCACATACTGCCCAGCACAGCTCATCCAGGGCGGGAAGTGTCAGGATTTTCTCTGGGCAGAAAGGGGCGGGGAGGAAGAGGAGACGCGATGGTGGTTCCCCAGGACGGTACCTAACACTTGCCGCTCCGTGGCCGTCGGAGGCACAGCCCTCCTCGCACCGCTGGCCTTGGCACTGCTGCGGTCGACGTCCCGGTGGGGAGCTGCTCACCTGCCTGTAGAGCTATTTTCTCGGGGCCCGGCAGGCATGTATTGGCATATTTTCTGTCTGGCACAATGGCTCGAGCATCTCTTGAGAAGGGGAACGGTATGTGTTGGAGTGATGTTGTTAAAGAGGGAGGGCACCTCTGTGAGATCGAGCACCTCCAGGGCCAGATCTGCAGTGATAACCTCAGACCAGTGTGCTAGAGAACGGGCTTGCTTCTCCTGCCCCCTGAGCTGCCGTCCTCCCACGTCGTGCCTCTGAAGCCTCCTGAGCTATTCCAGACACATGGAAGTGGAGAACGGGTCTGTTGGGGTTAGTCCAGATCCGTGGCTGCCAACAAGGCCGAGGAGGATGGGGTTGCTGGGAGGATGAGGATGCTGGGAGGATGAGGAAGCACCTGTGGGAGGAATCAGGGTGCCCTCAGACCACCTCCGAAAGTGACCTTGACACTGCCCCAAGGAGCCAACACTGACAACTTAGCGGGACACTTCAGCCCGTGCCCCACCGTGGTACATGGTGTGCAGAACAAGAAACATGCAGAGGGATGGGGGTCCTCCCCCTCAGGGGAAGGAGACCCTCCTGTCCCCTGCATCTCCCTCCTCCCCGTGTCCACCCTCGCTGGAGGGACACCCGACTCTGCTTCCACAGGAGTACTCTGCTCTCTAGTAGGGTGCCTGTATAGCCATCAAAGATACACATTGCTGTCACAGTAATAGTTTTATTAAGCAATAGTTTCTGCTAGCCAGTGGTCATTGTATCAGTCATATATACATTTAGTCATCAAAAATCCTCTAAATAATTTCAGTGTGTCCTACATAAGTATGACAGTTTGTCCCTTCATGTTTACCAAAACTAAATAAATGCTGAATACCATTCTCAGTAAGTACATTTAAAAAAAAAAAAAAGATTATTTTTATCTGCTTTAAAAGCCCCAACACTCTGGTATAAATATACACATCGTATTGTCTGCGAGTCTGTGGGCTCGGTGCATTTACACAGCTGCAGTACAGGTTGCTGTTTACTCTCCCCCTCGCAGACATTGTGTTCTGCCTTTTCCCTGTAAGGATTTTCCTTCTCTATCTATTCTTAGTCCTAGGCAGAGACCTATCATGGTTTATATACATTGTGTAACTTAACCGACTTCAAAGATGTTTTGCGTGGTGTAAACCAGAACGCCGACTGGCTGGATAAACCCTCCTGCAATAAGGCGTAGTGGTAAAGCTAAATCTGGTCCTGCCTCGGTGTACTGAAGCAACAGGAGTCCTTTTCATTTTTGTGGGGTAATCATACTTCTCTGCCATGCATTTACAGTCACTGAAACACTTCTGCAGCCACTTGTGAACCCTTTGCTTCAAGAGGAGATCTTTGATGTAGAGATCTTTCGTACTGTAAAATCTCTTTCGTATTCCTGATTCTCTAAGCCAAATTCAGTTCAAGATCTTGGGAAGTGTATGCAGTTAGAGGCTGCATAGCTGTTATCCATGCCTGGTGGAGTACAGTTTCTTCTTCGATTCAGTTAAAAGCATTCCCATCATGAAATTCAATACCTAGTATTAGTTTATAATTGTTCATCTATTCCTGCAGTATGTTTGTTCAAACATCTACTGCAGTTTTCAGAAAGAAGATTGGTCAGCTTCTGTTTTCTCAAGTATTGTAATCTATTCTTACCATGAATTGAAATACAAGTCAAACTTAAGTTTATCCCTTAAATAGCCATTTAGTTCAAGGAAGAACTTCCTCACAGTTCACTCGGTAGGAAAGCAGATCGCTCCTAGGGTCTTGTAACATCTGTCAGTTAACCAGCATCTTTAAGCAAGTACATGATACCCTTGGAGCACATGTTACGAATGAATCCCTTGAGCTGCAGGCACATAGAAGAAGCTGCGGGAGGTATCCCACCCAGCGGTGCGCCTGCCGAATAGATCGCAGCAATTTCCACCAGATACAATTTGGTTGAAGCACTGCAAGAAGGGCATTTCTGGTTTGATCACTTGTTGTTGCTGATCTGATTAGCTTTCAGAACTGAAATTTGACCAGAAGTAAGGTCTGGCTTTTTAAGAGCTAACTAAGCACCTAAGAGTTCATGAGACACAAAAGCCTGTTTCGTAAGAAAGCAGAAATGTCACAGTCGGATTTGATTGTGTTTGACCAGGGGAAGACCCAGGCATTTTAAATCAAAGCTGGAACAGTAACGAAGACGTTCCAGAGGGTCCAGGAGGGAAATGCTTAAGCTTCCAGCTTGCCCTTCTGTGGGAACCTTTCAGTGTCTTGTAATGGAAATAGGAAATAGCTATCTTTGCTTAAATTTGACTTTCAGGGGAGAATTGAACTAAAACCATCCGGAGATATCAATCTACTAGTCTCCAAAGCAAAACAGCGTCAAGACTTCCTTCTTAGAAGTGCCCTCTTCCATGGACACAAAGCTTTTGGTGTAATCATCGAACAAGCAGAAGTTTTCTTGAGTTGGTTAGGATGGGCTGGAAGTAGGAGAGGGTGGTAGTGTAGAAGTGTACATAGTGATATGTAAACCAAGCAAAAGGCAAGTCTTTCAAAAAAGCCACTAATATTTAGATACTCAAGTGTCATGAGATAAGCAGAGACAAAGCAGAGAAAACCCTGACAATGAGCTGTTATTAAGAACCAGTGAATAAAAAACATTCTGTCTTGTAACAAGTATTTTTTCCCTGGGAGAGGAAATGTTGCACAACCCGTGAACACTCCAGGATGCGGGAACATCGGCCAGCTGATGACTGATGAATTTCATTTAGTTCCTGTCTGGCTTCTGAATATTCGGGTGGATGAATATGCTAAGAATAAATTCTGATGGGGGCTGTGAAACAATCCTCTGCTTTGTTTATGACCCTGAAACTTCAGCCAGTTTAGTCTATGGCCAGTGCATATGCCTTTGTACGATGCCATGGTGCTCGTAGTGCTCTGTTGGCTCTTACCAGCTTTTAGCCTGACATTTGTGCTCCTCTGGGTTCTCTTACAGCCAGACTCAGATGTGTCCCTGAAATGATGTCATCTCCTCTGTTGCCATTAGCGTGTTACGTATTTTTACTGCTTTGTGGCTGGTGGATATGGAGCCCGAGTAATACGAACTGCACGTTCGCTTTCTGTTACGTGCTACTGTGTGTGTTCCTGTCACCGCCTCAGGACGTGGTTACTTTTATCGCTATATTACAAGATGGTTTTCTGTGTCCTGCTCCTCTCCTTTTGGTTGGGGTATTATGTATCTCAACTAGATGAGATACCTGGGGTAACCCCCTTGCACTTTCTCCTCCGTGTCTTTAACCTGAATCTTTAGGATGCGAGATTGGTGTCTGTTGATGTTCAAAGTGGTTGAGCTATGAGTTAGCTCAGCTGTTGCTAGGGCTCTTTTAATGGAGAGCTCTGAACAAAATTTCTTCCTTGGGTGAATGCTAACCAAACATAGAAATTAGAAATTTGAACAGAGCATTTGTGAAAGCTTCTCAAGGGGGATTTACGTCAGCTTACTCCTCCGATTTGACTTAGTGAGTATCTTTCAACTAAGATGGCAGTCACCACCTATTCCTCAACCGCTCTCCACGTTTCCCTCGGAAGAGGGGACAGTCAGCAGGACCCCGGTACTGATGGGTAGCTCTTAGGTGGAAGCGCAAATTCAGGTACAAAATCCTGACCTGCTTGTCAGTCACTAATCCTGTGTAATACATCTCTTGTGTAATCCGGAATCGTGATAAAAAAATATTTAAAATGCCAACTATTCCAACTGTTACTCCCTTTGTGCATTATTCTGCACTTACACTACAGCTATCTGCATCCCCGTTTGACCATAAAGTCCCTCTTTCACCAGTTGCCCATCTTTTTTATTTTTTTCTTAAAAAAAATCAGCCCCTTCGTATGCTGTTAGTCTGAGTCCCCATCTTCCTGCACCACCAGGGCCCATCTGTCCCCTCTGACTCCCATTACCGACCATTTTCACAACCTCGCTTCTGGTTTCTTGGACAGCCCCTGCTCTTCACCCAGCCTGCCCTCCCCCTGGGCGCGCTCCTCACTGCCTGAATGCGGATTGAGGAGGGTCAGGAAACTGCTCTCGGCTTTCCTGTCTATCCCAGGCTGGTTTGGAAGAGGAGCTGTAGGAATGGTTCTCCCGAAGCTCCGCAGCTTTGGGGTGGGCACCCACTCAGGCCGCTCCATGCCAGTGATGGGTGGGGGTACGCCATAGACCCAGCCGTGTGGGATGCTCCGTCTTCGCAGAGCCTGGTCCTGCCGAGGAGCTGTGCGGGTTTGGGCACACACCGAAGCAAAGGGATCTTCCCATATTTCAGCTGCTGAAAGTGAAAAGCTTTGCTGAGCATATGCAACTTTACAAAGGTTTGTAACTTGCCCAAGTTTCAGACAAAGGTCAGAAGTTGCTTCCCTGACACAAAATCCTTTTCCTTAATGGAGCATGGGGAGGGAAGAGAGTCCCTCCAAGAAAGAAGTCCCCAAGGAGATGTGCCCAGAGAGCAGGGCAGACCTCTGCCATGACCCAGCGCCAGCAGAGGGTGTGGGCAGGGCAGGCGGGCCAAAGCATGCCGCGGCTCGTCAGATTTCTGTGTTTACCCTCATGTTAGAAAACTTAACAGGAGCGTTTCTCATCTGAAACTGGTAACTGATGCCGTGCACTGGCTCGCTGGTTGTTTTCTGGAAGGCGTGCTGTAGAGAAGAGGCAGATCAAGTAGTCTAACAGATAATAACAATTGATGGTTTTCAGAGTTCAAGGTCATCACATATCTAATTCCATGCACCACACCTCCTTTTTCAGATACCACTGCTCCAATGCATTCTTTCCACATTAAATTTGAAAGATTAAAGGGAAGAAATAGTGGGATCCATGTTCTGGATAGTACATAACATTTTTGCGAGTTTGTTTCTCTGGAGAGGAGAGATGTGAATCATAAGCATTGGGAACAAATGAGCAATCCTAACAGGTGCCGCAGTTGAAAATGAGAAGGGAAAAACCTCACTTGTCTTCAGTTTTTCGTCCTTTTACGTTTTCAGCCAGATGTCATGCGAGTACTTTGGTACTGCTTTTGTGAACAGTCTCTTGAAGCGTTACAGAAAGCTGAGAAATGGAAAGACTATGAATGTATGCGCATTTCCCAGATGAACTGTGTTTACCAGCCAGTGCGTAGGGACCAAGTGAGTTTGAAGTCAAAGTAGAGAAATCCCTCTGAGCGTTTTGATTATGAGAAGATTTGTAGGGCTTTACTGTAATAACTATAAAATACTTCAAACTGGTTTCTTAATGTCATAGCATTATTTTCAGAGCAAAGTTCAGAAAATTTTGAATGATTGTGTATAAGTTTTTTTTACATGTTGTGACTTTTTCAAATATACATATGTATACTTCTTTTTCAGAAGTGATAGATTGCCAAGTTGTCTGACTTCTCAAGAGAGGAAGTTGGGAGGACAGTTTAGTAACATTTTCTTTCATTCCCGATGTGGAGTAAGATCAAAAAATACATGTTTTAAATTCCGTTAATAGCCTTATCTTTTCTAAACCATAAGGTACTGGCAAAATAACAGCACAAGTAAACATGGCTCTTGATGCACCACATTAAAAAATGGCTTTTGTTTATGAAAACTTTTTTTTTTTGTTGTAGAAACTTGTGGGAATAATGTTGTATTAATGGTAGGATGTTGACCTTTTCCAGCTATGGAAGATAGTCTCAGAACAGGATCCAGGAAAAACAAACATGGAAACTACTTAACTCCTTAGTTGTTGCCCGAAACTTTGTGAGGAAGCATTATTTAAACTTAGGCTATTGTACTTACAGATTGTGTCATTACATTAAAGTGACACACACACCCCCCACCATTTTCACTAATCACAAAGTTATTAAGAGCCTAAGGGAACAAATCACTTCTGTGAAGAGGTATATTGCTATAATTTCTTGTAATAAATGTGAAAATATGCAGTCATCTGCTATTGTCTGTGTTTTGTCTACATTTATTTATAGTCTCCCAGGTCAAAAGTAGGGCAGATTTTCTCCAGATTTTAGGGTACACAGTGTAGTGCTGCTGAAGGAGAAATTATACTGAGAAAAAGGGTGAAAACAAGGAAGTTCCATGTTACTTTGGACTTGAGCTCATGCACCTCTCGTAGGCTAGAACTGTCCCCTCTGATTTCTTAAGTGAAAACCCCAAAACTCAGGTGAACTCTGTAGAACTTGTGTGTGCAACCTTTGGTGTAGAGTCCACCTTCACCTCTGCTAAATTCACTCCTGAACTGAGAGGTAGCCAGAAGATTTAAGGGCTACTGACATCCACTCAGGACCTTGAAGTGAGGCTTGGGAGGTGTATGGGTGACGGTTGGTAGTTCACCTGTGGTCTGGAGAGAAACCTGTGAAGGTCCCTAGTGGGGGAAGAAGAATACTCTGATCCGCCTGTGCAGCAGGTCTTCCTCTTTTTGGACCACTTTGATGTCAGTAGATAATAGGAAAAAGTATCTGTCAGGTCTTCTTGCAGGACAATTTCTGAATATCAGTGTCAGATTCAAGAAGGAGATGGAGCTGCCCCAGTTCATACCAGCTGGTCATCTCACCCGTGGTCCCCACTAGGTCTCATTCTCCATTCTTGTCAATCAGATCGTATTTGTCATAACGAACAAAAAAAGGCAAACTTTATTAAAATCAAGCAGTTTTAACCTTTTTAATAAACTGTGTAAATCAAGAATACACAGGGTGAAATGGGCATTACTACAGTGTACCAGTTCACCTTTTAGAGTGATCTATGCCCACCAAAAAAAAAAAAAAAAAGCACAATCAGAAACACTGTTTTCAAAATAAGTTTTTTTTCCCCAAAGAGATTAGATTTCTGTATTGTCTTTAGGCAACATGTAAGTACTGCCTTTTAATTACCAGAAGGGCACTTTTTACCATTCTGGGGCTCCCTGGCCTGTTGGGACACCAGGTGCTCCAATACACATACTGTTTGTCAGTAGAGAACCTTAGTATCAGTTTTGCATAACGTGGGAGTATGTGAGAAGTTACCACCAGAAAACAGAAGAAAAAAGCGTTTCCCTCTTACATATGCTGCCTTCAGTTGTCCCTGCTCCTGAGGTGGATGGGCAGCCATGTCGTGAAGCAGCAGCTAACCCTGCAGCTCGCCGTTCCCCCTGCTGCGGTGAACCGGCACCGGCTGCGGCCCAGCTGCGTGCAGTCCTGGTAGTTCAGAAATTCCCGCGTGGGCGTCGGGGCCCTGCCCGCAGCCGGTGCGTGCGCAGAAAGGAGGTGCAGGAGCTGCCGCAACCTCCCGGCGAGCTGTCCTGCTTGTAGCCTTGGGCTCTCAGGAAGCCTTGCTTCCCTTCTTGGCTTAGCCACGGACTCCTGGTCTGTTGGAAGGGAAGTCATACAAGGTGAATCTCTCAAGAGCTCAGTTCTCTTTAGTTACCTAACTAAAATGGATTTTTGAAAGTGTTTGCCAACGAGTTATGTCCATTGTCTGCTGGTTTTGAGTCATAGTACTTATTTACTGAGAAGTAGCAAACTGGGAGTTGAGGGCTCCTTAGGGAACTTGGAGCCAAGGTCTGGTACTGCGTATTTTTGGAAACTAGGTTCTTGTCTCTTGGTTAATACCACTGCGGTTGAGGTTCTCAACCTTAGTAAAGAAAATATCAACAATTGACTCCTTCAGCCCTCTTGTTTATTTGCAGTGAAAGCTCTGTAGGCTGTTATGCAGGGTGCCTATAGAGTGCCTCTCACAGGGAGGCCTTGACCTCTTTGAGACTCTTAACTAGCACAACTAATAACCGCTTACTGCATTTGACAGGGCTTTTTATCTTGTTTATGTCCAAGTAAAGGGTAAGGTATGCCGTTTCTGCTACTGTTGCCGACAGAGATACGTCTAACTTTCTCCTAAAGACCTCCAGTGATGGACGCTCCACAGCCTTGCCCAGCAGGCTTGGCAGCGTGTCTGAAGCACGTGTGCTGGTATCTCTGCTGCTGTGCCCCGCTTGGTCTTCGCTACCGCAGTCTAGGGAGAGCTGACTCACTCATTTATTACTTGCAGGTAGAGTTTCTTGTATTACTGATCATTCTTTATTGTTTTCCACTTGACTCTTGAAATATAGTGTCCAGAACTCGACTTAGACTATCTGGCCAAGAGTTTATCAATACTGAGAAAAGCGTAGGGATTACTTCATGTGTCTTATGGGGTATATATGCCTGTCTACAGTGTTCAAAAACTCAGAGGCGAGAAAGGTCATTAGATGAAACAGTTGTCGTTTCCATCTTGGATTATGTTGTTGTTGCCATGGCGTCTCTTCAAATTTGAATCTGGTGTTGGACAAATGTGTATGTATCTGAATATTGCAGTTCAATATTTAGTGCAACTTTTATTGCCACGTAACTCCTGTTAGTGGGAGCTATACCTGAAGGATTTAAGTCTGAGGAGGTGGAGAATTATTCCATGGACTGTACAACTGTGTCTGCAACAAATACTGTAAAGATTGTCAGTTCTCTTCTCCTCTCACTAGAAGGTTTCTCCTGTCCCCAGTCAGAGCCTCACACCATCCAGGATGCTCTGAATTTTTCTAGAAAAGTGCCAGAAACTGCAGTCTTTAATTGGTAAAAGGTGGGGAGCATGAGAAGAATGTGACATTCACCAGGAGTTGTGGAAATCTGTGCATACCTCTTTGGGTTTTAGTATCATTTCCCTCATCAAAGTTTGGAAGGAATACTCGCACAACTGTGCAGCTTGTTTTGATAGCCGGGTAGTAAATAAGAGTGAGGAGGTATTAATGTACAAGTGGCAGCCTGTAATTGCACAGCGGTGCATGGACCCATGATAGTTTCTACGTGTGCAGTATGATACCTTCTCGACTCCATAAGATTCCAGAAAATGAGAAAAGCCTGTTTAACACTGCCTTTTCAAGACCAGTCAAAGCAAAGTAAAAACAACAGCGATCTTAATCAACCCCTGCCAGTTGGCCAAAATGACTGGGCATGCTTTGCTTAAGTCAAAATTTTGCTGGAACGTACCAGTGAGTGAGAAGTTCATTTGCAATGTAACTATGCCAATAAATAGCCAAAACATAACACTTGGAAAACTCAGTAGATGGACAGCTCTCCCATTTGTCAGCAGCTATTTTTCCAATGCCCTGAGAAATGTGGGAGGTGGGGGGGGGGGGTTGTGGGAAGGTTTTGGGAGGGGGGGTTGACTGGAATAGTTTTAGTATGATGAGGACTGTCTTTTAGCTAATCAGTTGTATGAGTGGAATTTTATCTCTACTGGGAGGTGAGCTCATTTGCCCTTATCGACCTCAAATCCATGTTTAGAAAAAAAAAAACATCAAAGTAGGATGCATTCTTCTTCTTGATGGCTTATTCTTACAAAACATAGTTGCTTCTTACCACCCAGTCTGTCTGGAAAATTAGCTGTGTTTTGATTTCAGTCTGTTTTGTGCTTTCTTCTGCTGAAAGAAAAAATGCAAGCCCTTAGATTAGCTCTTTGTATTTCTGGCTGGTTTTCAGTGATGGGTTTTAGAGCATCTCACAGCCCATAAAAATTTTATCGAAGTGCTCCAGCTACCTTCTCCTTGCTGTTGCTGTTTCCTTCCTTCTTCTCTTTTAAGACCAGGTTACCTGTCTAGCCAGGGGTGAGCCCCACAGCTTGCCCGACGGAAAGGCTGCCTGTCCTGCCGACGCTGTGAAGGGGAAGGTCCTTACGCAGGTTTTCACAAACTTCTCCCTTCTGAGTTGGTCACTTACAGCTGTCCCAGCTGTCGCACTAAGCATCTGCTCTGGGCTGATCCCGTACTTCAAGATCAGACGTAAAAGTGATCAGGAGAAAGATTTCTTAAGAAGGTGACTGAATGTGAGACGTTCTTATTTTGTTGGTGTTTCAGGTAGAATTAATATGTACTGGAAGCACCAATAAAATGAGGAAATTCATAACTAATGGTAGTGTCACTCTAAGATACACTGTAGATTTTCCTCCAGCGGTTTGAATTTAATTTTCTTTTTTAGTTAGGCAGTTGTCAATAAAAGGCTCAAACTTGCAATTAAATTGAAGTCTGTAGAAATATTCATTACAAAGAAATGCTAAACCTCTTGAACTTACACACATTAAGATAATAATCCAGTTTGTTCTAAAAGAGCATAATGAAGGAATTCAGTACATGGGAATTACATAAACTCTTCCATTGGTGTTGAAGGACGTGATCTATAAATTAGGAGATTGAGAGTAAACAGGAAATTCCACAGAACAATTTCAGGATAAAGAAGCTATAGCAGCAGATGGAAAGATGTTTCTGTTGGAAGATTTTCGAAGTTGGTTTTGATACCATCTACCTTTGTTTAAAAGAAACAACCACTCCATCTCCATGTTTTAGTTGTGAATTTCAGTAGGGGAGCAATGCCAGCGCCAGCTGGAGCAAAATCCTGTGCAACTCCTGTCAAAAGTTCTTGTTCCCATATACAGGTCACACGTTTTGTTCCCTCTGCTTTTAGTCACATTGACAACTTTGTGGGCATGATATGTCTGAAAAGCACCCTAAATATGTTAACATACGGACAAGCATGTTTGAATATGTTTGGGTTTTCCTTAGGGCTAGAGGAGGACGACAGATAAATGGACACTAGATCTTGCAAGGAAAAATAATTGAAGCCTTTATGCCTAATGTGTCTTATGTAATGTAAAATAGATGGGGGGTCTATTTTATACTCATTTTAATGGTATGGATCAGGCTTTAGTAATAACTCCTGGTAGCAATTAGTCACAAAAAGACTTACTCAGACTTTTTGTTTCACTGGCCTTCCAATCTCACAACAAGATTTGACCTGCTTTCTGCAAGGGTATTCCCAGAGATATATTAACATTCCTACTCAATAAAAATGAGGCCTTTTAATATTAAAAAAAAAAAATGGACAGAAATGTTCACGTCCACAAGTTGTTATTTTCATAGCAACTACTTTGTAAAGCAACAAAAAGCACAAAAAAAACAACAGAAGAGAGACTAATTAGCAAATAGTTTGAATGCTTGAGATAAGGAATCATAATGGCTAGGAGGAAAGAAGAAACCTCACGTTTAAGATCGTTTCTCAGCAAGCTGCATAATAGTGTCCAAACATACTTCCTTTTGGCACATGTCGTTATACACGGACAAAGAAACAGGAAAAGATTTTTTTTTTAGTTCCCTGTGTCAGAAGCATACACTGATGGAGAACTCAGTCATAAAAGTACATTATTCTTACTAAAGAGAAAAAAATAGCCTTGGTTTTGTGCAAAGCGCTGTGCTACACTTGGAGCAATGTAACTATGAAAAGGATGCTTTGGTGGATCAGGTTCTGGTTTTCATCTATACGCTGTCTTGGCTCAGCATTACCGATGTGCTCTACAAATGCCAATGGAGTATAAGCCGACTCATAGTCAATAAAGAAACATGGCCCTTTGCTATGCAGAGCGTGAATTTTCAAGGCTGCTGTAGACATGGCAATAGGCAGAAAAGCTGCTCCGTGGAGCCAACATTGGGCTTCTCAGTTGTTGTGGGATCTAAATATAGAAATCTGCCCATATCACATTTCTCGCCCCGGAGGTGGACCTCCAGCGAGTGGAGCTCAGCGGGCACGCGATGAGGATGGTGAGCAAGTGTGAGAGAACTGTGGTTCTCCTCCTCCGCAAAAATGGGCACCAGCGAGCGAGGCATGAAGAGCTTTCCCCGTGCACGTGTGCGTGTCTGTGTGTGCGGGACTGCTTACTCATGCTTTTGCTGAACAAATCGCGCTCTCAACTGGTATGAGCTCTTATATATATGTGTGTGTGAAGAAAATTCATGCAAATAATTTTAGGGTAGTTTTCTTCTTTCTTCTTTGTAATATGAAATAAACAAAAAATATAAACATGCCCTTCTTTAATGAAGAGTTCCAAATTAGTATGACAGAGTGAGTTACAGCTATTCTACCGTCATTATTATGCACACAGAAATTTGCTCCTCATCTGAAGAGAGGGCTTTACTCAATAAAGTAATGCAAATAATGAGAAAAAGATGCATTTTTGCCACTGCAGAAGGTGCTACCTATTGAAGCAACAGAGTCAGAGACTTGAAGGAAGGCGGTGTTACCCGCCGATGCAGCTGTAAAAGCTTTGCCAGCGTTAAGAAGAAAAGCTGAGCTCAGAAAAGGAGCTGAGAATTAAACTACTCGGATCTGCAGGGTGTTAGTGCGGTATCTTAGCTATGAAATCATGGGAGTGTTCTTAATTTCTGCTTGTTGTCTCTGTGTGACCCTTTGGTACCAGCTGTTTCCTGAGAGCGGTGTCTGAACCGACGTGTGCTGCCCGTCCTCCCGCAGCCAGCCCCGCTGTGCCCGTGCCCGTGCCCCGCCAGCTCCCAGCTCCGTTCCTCCGTCTTCGTGAGCTTCGTGCTCTTCCACTAGCACAGGGCGCAGAGGAAGGGGAAGAAGGAGGCAAGGAGCACCTGTGTCTCATCCTGACGTACAGTAAGGAAACGGGTGGGATAAGCTTCTGGAGCCAGGAAGCTGTGCTGGGTCCTCCTCTTTAAATGTAGCCCAAATTGAAAAGGAGGAGCCAAATTCTGTCCTGCATGTATAAGGACTTCTTCTTTTGAAGACGGACAGCAATCAAGACCTCCCCACTCCCCTGTGAAAATTCCAGAGCGTTCAGTGTGAAAAAATCTGATTTCTTGCCTTCTTGAGATGTGTTTTAATAGCCTAGCTGGATCGCTATGCAGGGATGCTGACGCCACTCTAAATAAAACTACGCAAGCAGTCGGGCTATGATGCCACGTTAATCTCAACAAGGATATTCTTCAAGTGCAGCTGAATATTAAACCTATCACAAGAGCTCATGTAGGAGGAGATGATTATGCAGTAGCAACTTTGTTTAACATTTCTTCACGTCTGTGGCTAACGAGGAGTTCTTGAGTGCCCTAGACACTACTAGAAAAGGGAAGGATTTTGCAGCTCCTGGCACTGCATATTATATACCAGCAGAAAGAGCAAAGATTTATTTTTGCTTGCTGAATGAGAGAGAGAATGAAGTGCTGAGAGCTCTGCAACGTTTCATACTCTCTTAGACGCAAAGAGCCAGATGAATATTGTTGGAAAGAATGTGTTTATACAAGAATCATATTTATCTCAGAAGCTGGGGTCCTAACATGTGACAAGGCATGGGGTAAAAAAGCTGAGCATGTAATAACTCAGCAAAATTCCTGCTTCTGCCATGTATATGAGTAAGCTTCAATTACTTATTTTTAGGGGGTTGTTTTCAGAACAGCTTATGTACAACTTGTTTGCAATAAACATTTCCATATAGATTGAGAGAAGATGTTCATGAAGAAAGCATTGTTTTCCAACTTTGCTTAACTTTCCTGACACAAACAGTCACAAATGGTACTCTTTAAATGCATGTATTTGAGGCTTTTGAAAAGATAATCACCCAGCTTTTGGACAAAGCATCAGGCTCGGTCTCAACCTTGCACTACATTGCAGGTTGTTGATAGCGCAATCTGGATGGATTCTTCTGGGATCTCAGAGTACATTCCCATGCTCTTTGACTTCATTGATTTAATGGTAAATGGCACATTCTTGGAATGCTTTCAGCAATAATATGGGTAGGAATAAGCATGTGAAGTAGTTTGTATTTTAAGCAGAGCTGTTACTCCCTCTTGTTATATTAGTGTGGTTTAGTTTCATTCCCATGTTACTCCTAAAGCTTGTTATTGTGAGAGATTCTGAGCTATGAGAAACCGGAGTTAAACTCGCTTTTACTCTAAACTGCTTTCTAAGAAAAAAAAAGGAGAGACATTGGAAATTTTCCCATCACACATCTGTTAGATGTTAGACCCAAATTTGTTCCCAGTTCAGCTGCACTGGTCTAGTACTGGAGTGGTGTAATTGAACTCAGTGGAGTTAATCAGAGATGACAAGGCAAATGAGTTTATTGCAACATACTTACTGTTTAAATAGCAGTGATGGCTGTGTACTGAAAGCTAAAGTAACCCCAAATTAAGAAAATCTTGCAGTGAAAGGCAGAGAAATCTATGAATCATAGATTTTACCATAAGGAAACTGTAAGTGGCCAGGAGCTGACCCAGAGAGAACCTTATTCTAGCAGACTTCCACCATCAGTCTCTCTTTGCAGTGGGAACCTTTTCTGCATCCACTGCATCCACGAGCCAGTGAAAGTCCTATGCCAGCTCTGTACTCGGTCTGCACTACCTTTAGCATACCCATTCCTTTTTCACTAATTCTTTCAGAAAGAATTAACACCTAAATCTGAGCTCTGATTTGCGGTGTGTACACTTACATTTCAGTTCACATGAAGATCAGGGAAAATAAAAGCTAAATGACAATAAAAGTCCATTTAATTCGGATGAGTGTGCAAGCTGTTAGCTCTTTCACTTTAGTTATCAAAGCCATATTAGTCAGAAGCTACACTGTTGGGAAGAAGAAGAGAAATAAGGAAAACTAAATTTCTGCTCAGTCCTCTTTTGGAAAACTGCAGCAGAGGAAAGGGGAATTAAAGCTGCTCTGTGAAAGCAGCTGAAGAGGTTCCCTCCAGCACGAGGAAATCTGAGGCTGGAGTAAGGCCAGGAGAGCCAGCCTGGTGACATTGACTCCATTCACAGCATAGCAGGTGTGAAGGGCAGGAGGCAGCAAGATCCAAACACGCTGTCCTCCGGCGTAAGAGCGGGGAGACTGCTCTTGGGTAGTGTGTGGCAGAACGAATGTTAACAGAGCCAGTTTTGCTGACCTGAAATATTTTCAAGAGTTGCAATACTTTATTCCTAAATAAGGCAAAACTGAGAATTTTATTTTTTTTTAAAGGAATGAGATGGAAAACCACATTTAGAAAAAGAAATACAGACATAGCAGTGCAGCTGTGCTCTAGGCTTGAACCTGAGCTTCCCACGTCCCCGGTGAGGGCTTTAGCCGTTCACTAGCACAGGAGTTGGCACCTTCTCCCGTTTTGACCAAAACTCCCCATTTTGGAATTGGGAATTCTGTCACATTTCCCCCATCTCCAATGTCTTCTGAACCGATCCATTCAAAGGATTCTTTCTGACAGATTGGTGTTTTCAGCAAAATAATCCCAAACAGCTCTTGTTTTAAGGCCTCTTAAGCCCAGCGCTGAGCTCTCTTTGGACTGCCCTCTGCACGGGTGGCTTTTGGTTCCCAGCCTTGTTTAGCCCTGCAGATCGGGAAGGGCTGCCGGTGTGCAGTGGTTCAGCTTGTGTTTCACTTTGGGTTTTCCCAGCAAGAAGAGGGATAAACTCTTACATGGCCTACTTGGGATCTGGAGGACTAGTAGCACTTCATTGTACAGATTTTTTGGCATTCGTGTCCAGCCTTCAAACACAGCGCTTCACGACCAGGACTAACTGCGGCTTATTCATTGCTTTACCATCCATGGGCATAACATTTCGCTCCAAGTAGTGCTGCTGAGAGCACACTGTATTCCTGTTAATACTACACGACAGCTTGAGATTTTTTGGAAACCTCCTCTGTTTATCCATCTACATTGATATTTGTCTAGAGATATGTTTTACAGTCTATTTACTTACAAATGTGTCAGAAAATTGTTTACCAAAAAAATGTGGATAAAAATGTTTAGTATGTGTGTATCAGTTGTCAGTAAATTTTTTCTGTCCACAATTTTTTTATGTTAAAAATACATGATAATGCAAAACTGAATACATTTCAATGATAAAAGGTATGTCATTTATTGGGGTATATTCAGTTTATTCTGGCTACCCCATAATCAAAATAAACTGACAAGAACCCCATATATTTTTCCATTCAACCAGTAGAGTGCACCATGTGGAGCTCATTTCCAGAACCTTTTCTCACGGGAATTTCCTGCGCATGTCGTGGGTTGTCTGTCTGAGCAGCAACTGAATGCTCACGCAAAACCGCAATGATTGTTGCAGGGATCTGATTATAATTACTAGCAAAAGTTCTAATCCTTATTTCTCCAGCTATAGCTCCAAATGTTTAACTAATAGCATCACATACAAACATTGTGATGATTATTTTGGTGGACTGAGGCACTGGGCAGCGCAAACAAATTTTGGAGCAAGTTCATGAGAGTGACTCAGAAACTCTTTGCCATGACTGCAGCTTGTAAGCAATTTTGCAGGAGGCAGAACAGAGCATGTGAACAGCGATGGGAAATTATCTGAACAAATCAAACCAACTTATCATGAATGAATAGTCTTTTTGTGGAGAAAATGAGGAGGGAATAGACTGGAATGGTGTAGGAGAACTTAAACAAGGACCTCTGTATTTCGTACTTCTGATAGTAAGTGGCCTTGGGACATTCATTTTTCATAGTATTTGTGCTCATTTTTCGTGTCATGGTCTTCGTGCAGGGGATTAAAATGAATCTCTCCGATTGGTATGTGCATTTTACATAACTTTGTAAAGAAAACTGAGTACTGCACACGAGCTGTTCATTTTTTGATGTTTGTAGAGCCTGTTGTAGATCAATAGCGTGGAGATGGAAAGTCTTTTTTACTGGAGGCAGATGGGCAGCACTGACCAGGATTGTAGGTGTACAAGTACTGGGTGCAGCCCCATTCCTCTCAGTCCATATGAAGGCCAACGGAAGGAAGACCTGATAGTGTAGAGTGGCTCCAAAGACTCCCTTAGGCAAGGCAGATCGGCAGACCCCCCAAAGGAAGATCTGCTCTGTTCACCCCTTCCCTCCACCCTCGCAGAAGGAAATCCGCTCGGAAGAGGGTGGTAGAGATGGCTGTGTTGTATGCCTCGTTTCTGCTTCCCAAAGAAAGCTGAAGAAACTTTTCTGGGAGATGCTGTAAGAAGAAACCAACAGTTTGGGACAAGTTCATTTGAGCAGTCCTGTTAAACAGGCACCACCAAAAATCACTG
The DNA here is from genome assembly GCF_000690535.1 of Cariama cristata. Taxonomy (NCBI): domain Eukaryota; kingdom Metazoa; phylum Chordata; class Aves; order Cariamiformes; family Cariamidae; genus Cariama; species Cariama cristata. The sequence goes on from NW_009617088.1 coordinate 54,580, forward strand.
GTCTATTTTTTAGAGTTCAACCGTCTCATTGGGTTCCTGTGGTCCTTAGGAAGGACGGTGAGGAGAGCAGCCGCTCTGCACAGCACCTGTCTCTTCCTAAAAGGAACTGATGAGCTTTGACCAAGAAATTAGCATGGGCTTAGTTTAACCAGCAGTAACTCATACTTTGCATTTTTTAGGCTGAAGTAGCAGGGCAGTGAGGTGTAGCCAGTGGCTTCCTGACTTCTAGGGAAAAAAAAGGAATGCCTGCTGGTGGCTCTCCCATGTGCTGCTGCACATCAGGAATACTCATCGGTGTGGCAGTGGTGCAAGAGTCTCTGCAAGACAAAATTTAATCTTTGGAGAAGAGAATCGGCAAGTACAATTTTTGGAAGTGTTCATACCACAGCTTTATGACAAATAATTATTCAATGTTGTACCATTTAAGTCTCCTGAAGGATACATAGGAGCATTTAAAAAGACGAAGTTTTAAATATTTGAAATTGCTTCACAGATTTTCCCGTGCATCTCTGACACCCCTCAACTATTGCTTGCAAAAAAGTAAGAAGTAGATGTGGCTGCAGATAGCTGACCTTGAGTGAGGCTGTGGACTCGCTGTGGACTTCAGAGGGGTGAGCGTGAGGAGGTGCTGGGCATTGACTGGAGGGGGGGTTCGCCTTGGCGGGTGCTTCCCACCTTCAGTTCACTGCTGTTAGCTCAGTGCAGACCACTCTCAACCCAGCATCAGTACCTGCGCGCACTTGCTCGCTGAGGGATGAGAAGGCTGTAGTTTCACCTGTTTACTCTACAATCACTCTTTAATATTTGGCAAACATTAAGTTAAAAGTAAATTTTATACTAATTTGTTCTTTCTAGTAAAATAGTTACAGTTTAGCTACTGTTTGGCTACTGTTAGTCTAGAGAGAGTGCAGGAAAAAAGCATAACAGTGCAGAAGAAAACCAAAAAACAAAGCAAAAAGGCTATCTACACTTAATTTTGTTTCCAGTAGGTTTTTCCCCCTGTGAACGCTCCACCAGAAGTCTGTAGTTTTCAATAGCTGAAGCATGGTTCAAAAGCAGCGTTGTCATTGTGGGAGATGGAGATGTTCTGGCATCAGGTCTGTCTCTATCAGTTTTCTTCCCAGATGTTTACGTGTAGCTTCACATCTCTTCCCAGCTGCCCTCCACCTCACACATACCATTTCTGACATCTCTGAACAGGATTAATGGCTGGCACGTGGCTGACACGGCTTTAGAAAAGCTGATGTCCCTCGGCTTGACTTCGTGGAGCATCTCTTACCTCAATTTGTGTTTTTTTTTCCTTGACTTCGTGGAGCATCTCTTACCTCAATTTGTGTTTTTTTTTCCTAAAACGTCTTGTGGTTCCTAAATGTTGCTAATTTGATCATCTGTAGTGAACAAAGTGATACCTGCATACTGTCAGGGTAGGATTTAGTGTCCGATTCTCTTTCAAAGTTGAAAGCTATATTCCTTATAAACATGCCAATTAATAACTGTGTCTTGCATATGAAGGAGAGTAACGCATGTGCTTTATAAATAGCACGGACCAGAAGAGACTACAAAGAAACAGTGAACCAAACAGCCTTGCAGAAATAGCGTTTGAAGGAGGGAATCGCTGGTCCTCGCTTGTGGGTATCCCTGCCTTCCCCATGCCAGCGGAGCCTGCCGTTCCTCCGGGGTCTTCCTCACCCTTCCCATCGCTTTCCCTGCCATTTCCTACTTTGATCCAACTGCTTCCAGCAGGTTTTTTACTTTCAACTATTTATTTCTACTGTTTATGTTGTCAGTTGCAGTCTAGGGCAGCAGTGTTCTCAGTGCAGTGCAAATCTTGTGCCCTGTCATCAATTACCTGCTTTCTCAAGTCGTTGCTGATTTCTACTGTCAAGGATCAGATATTCAATTGAGTAATGAGGTCACCAGTTCTCTAAGATACGACTTGAATGAAGTAGCAAGTTACTTAGTTAAACAGCTGAAAAGCAGTCTACTAAGTCTAATCTTTTGCTAGATCTTGAAATATGTTTCCAACTATTTTCCTTAATGTTTCTCCTGTATTTTCAAAATACGGTTTGCACTTTTTTTTATTCGTATTTTCTGTATACTAAGATCTGAATTTGTTATGGAAAGTTCAGTCTAGGAGGGACTTCTGCAGAAATCTCATCACTACTTTGCATAAAATAAATAAAATTATTTGAATTTGTGTGTTTGTGAGTTTGAAATCTAAGACATCCATATCTCCTTGTCTAGACAAGCCTTTATAAATAACCAAGATTATTTGGGAAATTATAATAAACCGTATTTCTCTTCAGAATAAAATAGTTTTATTGAATGCTGAAAGGAAACAGTTTTGATTTTTTTTTTCTGTCCACAATCTATTATAGTTAATAATGCAAATGCTTTCTCTATGAATCTTCATTAAAATTCTTCCAAACTTGCGTAATCCCCATGGGCTTACTAAACTGTATTCTTTTAGAATTGGTTCCGTCTTCTGAAGGTATCTAATATGTGTAGAAACTAGATAGATAAAATCATCAAGAGTCATCAAGATCAAAAAGAATATGCAAATAAGCATATTTCTGGTTTTCTTCATTGCAGTTGGGTTAATATTTATGGAACTAATGTTCCATATGGGAACCCAAGCCAACTAACTCAGAAATATTCAGAAGAAGCTGAATAACTCCATCACCTTTCTTTCTCTGACTCTTTCGTCGAAACTCTTCTTTTAGACACACTCTCTCTCAGTTATTTCTCATGCCAAAAAGTAATGAAATATCAGGCTGTGTTCAGGAAAAAGTAATTTTTTTTCTCAGGAGTCCTCGCTGATGTCTTCTTGTGGAAAGAAGCAACAGCAGAAACTTTTGCAGTCTAGTTCAGAACTGCAAGGTCTGTGTAAAGCAGTAGAGTCGGTAGAGTGATGGGTCTGGCAGGGTTTTAGCTGAGGTTATCAAAGCGTTGCAGAACCAGAAGCCTACCTTTTCTCGTAAATACTGTACCCATCTAAACTGTAAAGTTACGGGAGACCTCACACGTACACAAATATGTCTGCAGCAAGCACATAGCTGTTGTATCCACAGGCAGATAGCTATAAACTTGTATCTTGGCTTTTGTTAATAATGCTAATTTTACGTCAATAGCCCGTAGTAATTAGCAGTGTTTAACAGTAAGGAAGTGTACCGCCTCATGTCAGTGACTCCCTCCCCTTATCTGTTTTAAAGAAACTAGAGTGCTTTATGGCTCGTGTTAGATTCACAGAGCTCTGAAGACAGCAAACCAAAGGGAGAATAAGTACGTGCACAGATACGGAAAAATCCTGCGGACATCACAAAGAGGAAAAAATCTAAGCAACAGACCTGGCAAACAACTAAATTGCAGAATCTTAAGGAGGATTTTGAACATCGGGTGTATTGCTGTATTTCACTGAATCACGGAATAGTTGAAGTTGGAAGGGACCTCTTCAGATCATCTAGTCCAACCCCCCTGCTCAAACAGGCTCAGCAGGAGGAGGTAATATTTGGTTAGTCTCGGTTATTGTTCAGTGATTTGGGGGTTACCGAGCTCTGGACTGTAGTGACTCATTTAGCCATCCACATTGTCACAGTCTGTACTGGGCACTGGCACAGGAGCGACGTTGCTCAGGGTTTGTTTGCTTTCATATAACAAGTGTTCTTTGCCTCTTGACAAAAAAAGCAATAAAAATACAGGTGTTAGCTTGCATAGGAGAGCTAGCATTGGCTCTTTGCAGAAGCTAGGTAAAAGCCGTAAGTTCTCCCAGATGCAGAAGAGGTAAGAAAGTTAAAACATTTTTTCATGGACAAAGGGAAGAGGGAGGTCAAAAACTCAGAGGAGCCACATGAACACAAAGTGTATTTGTTACTGTCTCTGTCAAAAATACAGAAGACTGACGCTCCCTGGGGCAGTTGAGATCGTTTCAGGTACCTGGAGGATCCAGGACCTATGTATCTAGGATGCAGATGTTCTAGCATTAGTTAGTTTCTTGGAAAGGAGGAGTAGCTTCAAATTTATCTCTTCCTTCCTTTCATCCTTGCCTGTAGCAGACAAGGTAAAGCAGGAGGGGCCTCCTAGCAGAGGTTGGGGTCATGGTTAAGCCGTGAAGTACGCCGTTCTGGCCTTTCATCACCAGCAATTCGAATTTCCCTGTCGGTAAATGCAGCCACACCCGTTAGGCTGATGGAAGCATTTCTGCAAGTACATTATCGTAAGTTCGTGAAGACAGCACATCACTGCGCAGCACTGTTTTCTTTGACACAACCAATACTGCAAGCAGACCATGTTTTAGCCAAGAAGGCGCCAATTTAACAAAGCTTGGAGGCACTCCAGAATCGGAATCTGAAATAACTGAAGATGCTCTCCTCAAGCTGAAGCCTGAAACCAGTCCCCAGTGATGGGACTCAGATGAGCAGTCAGGACAAATTCTTTAGCAATCTGTCTGGTATTCCCGTAGGACACGAAGGGTCCTCCTGCTGTTTCTCTGTGTCTGGAAGGCTTCTCTTTTCCTCCACATTACCTGCATTTACTATCAGTTAGAGAACAACCTTCATTTTCTCCAGGGCCTGTCAAACTAATGGCGTGTCCTTCAAGTAAAAAGCAACTTGCCATTGCAGTTTAATAGTACCTTTGCTCCCCCAGTATCTGCTGAATAAAAAGAAGTAAAAAACAGAATGATTCGCTGTGATCCTCATCCCAGTCCTCTGCTGAAGCAGCTGCATAGCCCATACTGCCTACAATAAACAGTTAAAAAATTGCCAGTAGTTTTTGAAATCAACATTTGAAATTGTAAATATGCTTTCTCCCTGAACAGATGTGGAACTGTCTGCTGCTGCTGTTCTCCAGAACATCCTTTCCCATGAGTGATGAGATTTTGGAATCTGCAGATGTGTGGGCACTCTTGGCCCCTCATTATCGCTGCCTCAAACCGAGCATAACAGAAAAACTAGATCTTTTGTAATGGATCTGGAGAACTGCACCTTCCTGTTCAAGTTTCTGCTCCACTCTTGACCCTCTTCAGGACTGTTACCACTAGTTACATTCAACAGAGAGTATTGTTTTCAGGTAGATGATAGAGAACTATTTTCTTCAGGATTCAGAGGAATATTTTTTCTCTCCTTGTTCCTGATTTCAAGGGGGAAAAAAAAAAAAAGGCTTGTGTGGAATCACAGAGACTTCTTCAAGTGATTGGTTGCTGTAATACTTTCCCCAGATCATTTAGCTTCCCTAGATCATTCAGCTTGATCTAGTACTGTCAGCTTAAAAAAATCTTCTGTGAATCTGGGCGTACAAAAGACAGGAAACTTAATTGTGTTATGTAAAAGACAACTGCTGACCGTTTTCGGTATTGATATTTACTACCTGAAGATGGCAAGACTTCTCATAGATTACTTAGGCTATTTGTTGTTTTTGGAGACAAACCCAACATGAAGCCCGGCTCAGTTTAAAGACCATCAAAGCGATGGTGTTAGAATATTTGTGATGTTAACAAGCCACATCCACTGGAAGGCATAAGGGTTCATTTAGCTTCAGTGTGAGCTGACTCAACGGCAGGCTTCAGCAGAGTCCCAGTTGCTGAAATTTCTAGAACATCCGCATTTTTACTAACATCAAGATGAGCAAATCATGTAGGACAAACTCCGTTCAGATGATCTCACAGCACCCTGCTGCTCTTGAGACCCATCTGTCCAGAAATGTTAGGAGAAAAAAAGATATCTCTTATTCTGCATCAACAATGATTCTTCATATTACTGCACACATCTGCCTTAAAGCCCCTCGTCCTTCCTGGCGGTTCAGAGCCAATCACCTGGCCTTGCCGGGAACTCGGACACCGTCCCAAACTGTAAATTCCCACGACTGGAGTGTGAGGGTGTCTAAGGTCTGCACTGAGTCCCTTGTCCATGCTGGTCAAGCCTGGGCTCCCATCTGGAGAGGGTATCTCAGCACACACCTTACTAGAAAAGTCACAGCCTCTGTAAGAGAACTAAATTCTTTTTACATTTAAAGCAGCCCATAGTAACTTGTATTTGCATGATCAAGTCAGTTTTGATAGCTGTTCCCACCACAAAAATAGTTATGCCTTTGTTTCAACAGAAGGGAAGCACAGAATGGAAAAATTGGCATATGATGGACTGAACTCCTGCAGGGGTTTTAATTTTCACATACTCTTAAACTCGTGGAGCCTAATGAGCTTAACATTTTGGCCAGTTGCACAATTTGGAAATTTCAACAGTGAATGGTTTTTGGACAGAAAAAAAATGTTCTCACAAATATGAAAAGTGAACAGATGTTACTATTGGTGCTTCCAACGCCTACTGACAGAAAACATCTGTGTTGAACTTCCTGAATTTTAGGATCTTGAGAACACTCCCACACACCACCGAAAGCCATTTGAAAGCAATTGGGCTGGCGGATCGGCTTTCGGGTCTATGACTGAATGTTCTAACGCGAGCAGGTGCTGGTTGTTGTCTTGCCTGGAGCAGCCCAGCTAGCCAAGCGGCAGCCTTACAGCCATCCAGCCCACTGCATTATGCAAGTTTTTAGCATTTTGTGTGAACTGTGATTTTAAGAAAGTTATAAAAAGCAGTTGATCTTAATAGTATGATGGTAATAAAATGAATGGAATGAATGGAAAGAATGAAAAAAAAAAAATAAAATTCTGGTGTAGATACTAGCAATTAGGAGGATTGCACTGTGTTGTATGATGCCCTGGAAGGTGTCTGGCTTTTTTAATCCTGACAAAACCCATGTTGAACAAACAGAATTTTCTTCTGTTTTGAAAACATACTCGTGCTAAAAACATGTGAGGCATTCGCCGTCCCTCAAAATGCTCAGTCAAACTTTTAATAGGTACGATGACCAAAGTCTGCCCTTTTACGTGAGCGTGATACAGCAACTGTCATGGAGTAACTGGGAGTTCCCTGCTTCCTCCTGCTCCACACCCATCGTCCTGATACTTGTCCGGTTCTAAGAGCAAATTTGGCAAGATATTTTTCCTCTCTGGTGAATTTTTGGTTGGCTATCAAACTAACCTCCAATTAATTAAATAGTAATGAATGTTTTGCAAGGCTAAATCAATGTCATTTCAGTGTTCTGTAACACATCATTAGCTCATGATCTCAACTTCAAGTTGATTCAAAGTAACATCTCTAAGTTACTTTAGTTAACTCTTTCTTAAAGACAGTATTTAGTTGGAAGTCAGAAGGACAATATTTACATGTCAGTATAAGTAGTTTTTTTCTGGTTTTATAGTTGTGTTAGATTGGTACTCTCAGTTTAACCAACATAAAGTGAGTAGCTCCATTAATCGCACTTCCACTCCCACGCTAACCCAAAGCATCTCTCCAGGTTGCACAGGGTCAGGCCAGCCCCAGCTCTGCAGGTTTCTGAGATCTGAAGATTTCCCCGTGATCCCCTTACGTCCTGCCACAGCCCTGTACCAGAATTTCAGCAGAGCCCAGTGTAGGCAGAAATTTTGTTATGCCCTGAAGAAAGATGATAGAAACTGAGCTAAGAAGCTATATAGAAGTGTGGGTATTTATGTGGCTCCCAGCAGCCTAAAAGAAACGTGTGTGTGAGTAGCCAAAAAGGAAGCAAGGTATTTTCATGCTCAAGCTTATTTAAGTCTGAGCCTAACTGCGAAATCCACAATTCCAGGACTTGATCTTCTGGGGTATTGCCTTCTTGCACAGTTTAGAAAGCAGCAATGTGGAGGTCAACATTTGAGCTAGGGACCTAAGCTCCTTTTATAGACAGTTAAGAAAAACGGGCACATTCAGGGTGCATTTGTTTGACCTAGTTTGAGTGTCTGCATTAGGATGTATCATGCCACAAGAGATCACACTCACCTGATGGGAGCTTTGGATGACTGCATTGCATGTAGATAAATGTCTACATCTGTTCAGTAAATACAATCCTTAAAAAAATTTGGTGCCTTTCAAGTCATTACAAGTCCTATCACATAATTCAGTAGAACATGCTCACTAGATAGATGTATTTGCTAATATGTGTCTGAATTCTGATCCCAAATTTCCCAATTTGTCTGTGCAGCCATACATCAGCAGAGATGCTGCTTTGGACTTTCAGACTGATGCCCTTACTGAGTCTACAAACAAAACCACCCTTCCCCTCTACCCGCTGCTTCCTTCCCACATCTTCTCCTCCTTCCTCTTCTCCTTTCCTCTACGCAATAACCTTTTGAAGACTTGTCGTGGAAATCCTCCTGAGGTATTGTCTAGACCTGCCCTTTCTGATTTTTTTCTTTGACAGACCATTGCCGTGGTCCCAGTATTGTTCTTTCTACAGCAGCTCTGCAAAGCACGGAAAGCATTTCTGAGATACATACCTATGTATTTTGTGACATGAAGAAACTTTTAACCCGTTCTTTTGAGTGCTTGACCTACATTCCAGCATATATTTTCTTTTACACATGTTTTATCTTCTTGGGTGATATAGCAACTTTCTGGAAGATCGCAAATTAGATCAAACCATGGGAACAAAAAACAGTACAAAATTATTTCATTTACTGACTACAGAAAAGGGCTGTGGCTTCTGGTAAAGTGAAGCCTTTCATAGTTCTTTTTTATGAAGATTTAATGTTTATTCCTTCCTTAATGAAAAAAAAAAAAAAAGAAAGGAAAAAACCAAACTTCTACAAGCTGAATCACTGCTCTGGAATTAATGTTAATGTCATTTGGTCACCACTGTCCTGAGAGAAAATGTCGCATGTCCAGACAATGTAGTTGAAAGAGCAGCAAATTGTTACCATGCCACTAGGCTGAACTGGCCTGAGTTTTCAGTTATTTTTAACTTAAAGTGAATTTTATAATATTTTGTTTACTTTTTGGTATAAATAAAAGAAGCGTTTTCAGAAATGAGAAGGAAAGTTTTTTCTGAGAAAAACAAGCTGGAATGCGAAACTCAGCTAAATAACCTTCTCTGAAGTAACAAAAGATAAATTAAAAGTAGACATAACCATTAGCTATGTACTTTTTTTTAAAGGCTGCTGACTTTCACTGCTACTCTGTGTTTAAGAATTGAGTATCGCACAGCTTCAGGCACATGAGAAAGGTTTGCTTCATTTGCTTATCAATATTGAAATTAGATGACGGGAGTCCATCCCTTCCTAACGCCGGTAGCCATGTGGTGGCAGAAGCTAATACTGGCCCTACAGTGAAATGCAGATTCAGAACATGAATTTGAGAAGATGCAGGCCTGTGACATTAAATGTAAATTTAGCAGTCCACTAGTGAACTAAAATAATAGGTTTTTCTCATTCCTCTTAGAAGACCAAGTCCTTCTACTACATGAAATAAAGAGTGAACAACGAAACACGGGCCCTTTGGGAAGCCGTGCCGCTCGGTTGCGTGATGACTTTCATCCCGTTCCATTTGCACTTTCCCAGCTATCTCATTGCCAGACAGTTTGCAGGAGACCTACTGCCTTTGTTACCTTAGACCTCGCACAAAGACGCTTTGGCCCTACCTGAGCTCCTTACCAGATTTCCTGAAGGTTACGACGTGCTCTGGAACCGCGCACCGGCGGCGGGCGGTGGGGCGCGTCCGGCAGCAATGGCTGGTGCCATCTAGTGAGGAGCTTCCGAATGCTCACTGCAAACTGGGATTGATATCTCTCTTTTAGAAAATAGTCTTTATTACATCCTGAAGACATAGAAATAAAGTGACATGCTAATATGTTTAACAACCAAGCCTGCACAAGCTTCGGGAATTTTTCTCCCAGATAATCTTGCTTTCCAGTGGCTAGCATTAACTATGTTTTGCCTTATGCATTTCTATTTTCTTCCATTCCACAAATTGTTTTGAGCTACTTTTCCCAGGTGGAATTGCAGAAGTGTTTAATTCTTGCTGAAACAAAACTCATGAGTTGCGGTGAGGTGGATGGACCCGTTCAAACCATTGTCAATGTACAGCGTGATGGTATATGGTGTAGAAATGTATTGGTGTCTTCTGCATCATGGTAGATGTTGAGCTCGTGGGTGACTGAAGTTGTACCCAGCAAAGCTTTGAAAGTGAGGTGTTTTAAACTTGGTGTATTCCAGTAACCGCTGAGAAGTGTGGGTAAACAAAAATTTCATCTTAGTAGAGCTGGCAGGAAAGGAGAACTACACATGTATCCCTGCCATGGAGAGATTATGCAAAAATAACCAGTTAAGACCCATAGCGCCTTAAACTTGTTTTGGCATTGGTTCCTTAAGTAGTCAGAGGGCATTGTGCGACAAGCTCTCTGGAGATCCGTCCGAACTGGGCAGCCTGGGGCCGCCCGAAGCGGTCGCTGAGTGGAAGTGAGCCGGTTGAGCCGTGGCAGCAGGATGCTCCACGTGGCCCGCTCTTCTCTGCCTCAGCCCACAGCTCGGCAGCCCAGAGCTGAGGTATTCCTGGCACAGCGTGCACTGCATGGAGCTGAAACCCCAGACCCTTCCCTTACGTATTCCCCTCTAATATGTTCAACCCATAAACTCCTGGATTTACACTCCAGGAGAAATGCCAGGTGATATGCCCATCCCAGTCTGACTCCGTGTGCCACAACAGGGTTCTTGAGGTTGTTCTTTGTAGTTTATATTTGGGGGGGGCGGAGGGACCAGTAGAGTCCTGCATTTTTCAGTTGGGATCAACAGTTGCTTTACTATGCTTGCCTCCATGTGAGATGCCTCAGAGAATCACAAATTCCCTATATTTACACCCCATTCTCTGCATTTTTCCAGCATTGCATTTAAAAACTTTTCTGTTTCTTTCCTGTGTGCCTGCGGGAGTGCATTTTCCTGGGTTAGCACTTTTAATCGGCTCAGAAGTTGCTCATTTTCCTTATAACCAATGTAATTCCCTGGTGGGTTGCTCTCTGTTCCACTTGCTGGTCTCCCTGTAGTTGGATTGCATCGAGGTCCTTGCTGTCACGTCCCTTCCCCATCTGTTCTTACAGGGACCGTTCCAGGCTGAGCCCTCTTACAAAAAGTCCCAGCTCCCGCTGTCCGTCATGGTCGGATCACCCTTCCCACAGGAAGTGAACTTGTCCTTTCACCAGTGACCTTTTTAAAATGTCAGAGAGTTAACCTCCTTTCTTCTTGTCCCGTTTAATAAATGGTGGCCGGCAAGGATTGTTTTCCGGTGGGGAATACTGAATCATCACATTCCGTATACCAGAAGCACTTGCAAAATGGAAGTCTGTAATGAAATGTGGAGAAATGGGCTCAATGACAGTGAAACTCTGCAGTAATTCTGCTTCTGTCTCTTCTTTATTGCAAATCAACGGTTTTCTCGTTTTTTCGTATCTCCACGCTGGTAGGTGGATTTCTTAGCAATTCGTGATGATGTTCTTGTATTTTAAAACCTTTGGAGCAGGCACTGTTGTTTGTTGTATCTTTCTTTGACTCGTACCTCAAACAATTGGTTGCTCTTAAAGTTAGCGCACCCTCCTCTACCAGTTTTGTTTCCACACTGTAAATTTAACAGTAAATTAGAAGGAAGAAAGTATTGCAACATGACATGTCTTTCATTTGACTGATCCTGGAAGAACGGGAAATTAAAGTTCAAGCTGCAAAATGTGAACATTCAGTACAGATTTAAAAGTCTGTTCAGGATCTTCTTAAGCCCACTGGGACTTAATTGCAAAATGCAGTTATTAAATTCAATCACAACCCTGACAGCATTTTCTTTCGTGCATGTCACTGGACAAGTGACAATGTATATACAACATTGCAAATATTTTCTGGGAAGATTTCCTCCAGGCTTCCTAAATTTCTGACCTCTGCTCCTCTCCATATACCGAACCGAACCGAACGCCGGAGAAAGTACTTTGCGAATTGTCTAAAATATGACAGATAGGGATAGCATGTTTCCCTAGGCTTGCCTTTTTTTTTGGTTGGGGTTCTTTTCTGGCCTGGAAATTTTATCCAGACACAATTTCACAACTTTGGAGAATTTTCTAGGATTTCTGACCCTGCCGGAGCACAGGCAGAGCGGTGCCATGCATGGCGTGTTTCACACAGGGGAGTTCGGGGCTCTGATAATTGAGTCATGCTTTATTGGGCTAAACCTTTCAAATTGATTGTCTCTGCTTAAATCTCCTCAGTGACCTTTGCAAAAGAGAGAATGTTCGTAGGTCATTTGCTAATGAAAAAGGGACATACTTGTTCAACAAAAGATCTAACATAAAGAAAGCAGAGTAAAAGCTGACAAGTCTGACTTAACAAAGGTTAACAAAGTTAATTCAGTTAACAAGCCAAGGTACTAATTGGCTGAAGAATTACACAAACATTGTCGTGATATTAAGTACTTCCCCAGCTCTGACTCTAGCCTCATGCTAAACTGGTCCCAGAAGGATCAGTTGTCTTGTCTTTATTGCAAATAATACTAAATAACCCCTGTTCCTCAACAAACAAGTGGTCAGATAATTACCAGGAAAGCATGGGGAAGGGGCGCTGGCGTTGCCCAGCTCTCCTCCTCGTTTTCCATTCCTTGTTGACTTCTTCTTCCCCAGCAGATAGGAGAATGGGACTGGGAGCGGGAGAGTGGTGTTTGGTGTAGGAATCAGAGAGGTTGCCATGTACCCTGTAATGCCGCTTCTGAAGTGTTTCGGCTCTGCGTGGCCCCTGCAGAACGCCAGGCACGGATCAGCAATTCTGAACATAACCAGCATTTTACGAGAAGTTACAATTAAATGTTTTACACGCGTTCTGCCTGCTGCCTGCCGCCCACCGCCCACAAACGGGGTGCCGATGGGCACGAAAGAGATGGTCTGCGTATCTCAGCTGGATGAGTAGCTTTTGGAATTTATTTGTCTCCTTTTGGCTTTCAATTATTTCAGAACTGAAGCGGCATTTTCAGTGTACAGAATCCATGTTTTCCTTTCTTTATGGAAGTAACTGAAACATTTGTTTTCAGAACCTCTCAAAATTAGATTGAAACTGGAGCCAACTTAAATCTCTACAATGGAATTGGAATAATTTTTCTGTGTTCTTTGCAGGTGTATGAGATAATTTTTCATCCTTTTTAAAGGTTCCTTTCCAGATTTGGGTGTATGGGGAAGAACGAACTAGCTTAAGTGTTTAAGTTTTAAGGCTTTAGAGTAAGATGGAAATATTTTATATTGATATTTGCATAAGAATTGATACTGCTCTACAAAAAACAATAAAGAATGCAGACTGTGCATTCTTTTTAAATGAATGAAATATCTGCTGTTCCCCTAAAAAGGCAGTTTCATGGTGTATGCTCATATGTACTCTCTCTTAATTCCTCTATACTTAAATTTTGAGCCATAGTAGGTAAGAAAAGTCGAGAAGAAATGACATCAGAGAAGACTTCTTTTTCCTGATCTTGGAGCTCACACTGATGGATATTTGTTCAGAATTAAATCATTATGGTAGTGCTTCTAACCAGCATCTTTCCATTTGAGTCAGGTAACTAAGAAAAGTGTGTCTGCTGCAAATCTGTTTAGACAAAGATCCGCACCTCCATAGGGTAACTTTTAGAGATTCACTGTTTTTTTTTAAAAACTGAAAACTGCTGATGTGGAGGAAGATGCATCTGTGATAGCCAGCTGTGGCTGGCATAAGGAAATGAGCAGCCGCATGTTCAGATGCATATGCCTCCTGCCAGCAAGAATCATATTGTATTTTATATAAATTCTTATAACATTTGTTACTTTTCAGTTTGTTAACTTGAAAAGATGTTGGCCTCCTAGCACCTAATAGTCCACATGAGCAGGTTTGGCTTAGAAGTAGGGGTACTCTTTAAAGTTGGGTTTGGTTTGTAGGCAGAGGAAAGATTCTCTTCGTGCTGACAGCTCAAACACTTAAATCCACGGTGTCCTTTGGCAATGCTCCTAAACCCTCAGTTTTGTCGAATTAATCGTAACAATATAGCAAAAGATCCCTCCTGTAAGAGATCCGTCCTGGTGGCTTGTCCCAGGGAACTTCATGTAATTTCCTCTTCATACTGCCTCAGTCCTAGTCTTCTTCCAAGAAAAAAGACTGCGCTGAGTTTTGTACTTGGTTTGGCTATGTCACCTTCTCAGTATGGACTCATTTGATATAATTCAATAACATTTAAAAAATAAAAACCTACTCCAAGTGTTGTGACAGCCATTTTCCATGAAAGCAGTGTGGAAAATGTATTTGTTTTTAAAACTAGAAGTAAGCTGTGTTTCAGTCATAGTATTTGGTTTTGGGTTTGTGATATCCAGAAACTGTAGCATAGATAAATGTTAATTATAGATAGATTGTTGACAATGATGTTTTGAAAGTGTGTCATAAATGGGCCTATCCTTCAACATGAGAATAAAATAAATTTTGCCTAATATCAATAAGGCATTATTCAGTGTCCTTACTACAACTTCCTGAATACAAAGAAATGAGGGTATCTTCAGGTTCATTTCTTCAAGTCCCCACCCTGTCCTCCTTCACTCTTCCCACCTCAATGGCATTAAATGAAGTTGAATTATTATCCTTCTTGGACGGATTGCATTCATCTTCTAGCTCCTTCTTTCCAGGTATGGGCGAGACTGTAAGTATTTTATACTAAAACAAGGTGTTACTTTTTTGTCAGCTCATTTGTAAAAATATGTATCTGTTTGTTCATCTTTTGCTGTAATTCTTGCTTTGTGAGATATTGATGCTGTTGCAGACTGGTCGGTGAAAAATCTAATTGCATTTTAAAAATACTTTCATTAGAATCGGCTTAATTAGAAAATTTTGGTAGACAGTGCTTTGCACCGTTGAAGCATAGTTCTCTAGAAGAGATTGCGGCGATTTACTGCTAGTGTCATCAGTGTGTAGGGCATGCAAAACATATGTGCCTTTGGTGATGCTACATCTGGAATGGTTTTCAAATACTTTGATTCACACATCTCAGACATACTGTCACAAACCATTACTTAAACCACCATTGTGTCATTTCAAAATTAATTTTTTCCCCTCCTGAGCCTTGTGATGTTGGCAGTCAACAGGGGATTATTTTTAAACGATGTTTGAAGTGGCCTGAAGAGCCGAACCAGCGCTGGAAGGGAGAATGACAAGAAACCCCTGCGTGCGGCTCCTCAATGTGTGTGCATGCGTGCACGTCTAACCATTTTCAGGCTCTGCTGCTAAATAGAGATATCATCCCCAAAGAAGCAGAAATTCTTGCCATTAAATACCAGGCTCCATTTGTAAGAAATACGGCCACTAACTAGATTTCACAGTTAAGCATGTTTTTCTTGTTTGGAGTGTAATTGGTTATGTTGTAGGTCAGTGAGAATCACTCTTGTGAAGTCTTATTTCAAAGAAAACACTTTTTTTCATAGAATAACATTGAATATTCAAGTAGCGAATATTGATTAGAGCATTAATTTCCATGTATTGATTTTGTCACACACAGTGTGGTCACTGTTGCTGGAGTTTCTCTGCGTGGTGTTTCCAGATGACGTTCATCAAAGAGTCCAGCCTGCTGGAATGGAAGGAGATTCTGTGTTTATTTTCTCTTCAAGAGATTGACTCCATTGCAGCAGTGCTAACTAATCCAGCTTCATGCATCACAACTGTTCCTAAAGAAATACTTTTTTATTATATTTATCAGGGCCAACCAGGAGTCCTTGGATCACAGGGGTTCACTGGACCACCAGGCTTGATGGGGATCCCAGGAGTGCAAGGTCCCAAAGGTCACAAAGGTGAAAGAGGACATCCAGGAATAAGTGGACCCAAAGGAGAAATGGTAACTTTTGGGTATCAGATGTTTTAGCTAATGAGCAAAATACTGGGCAGAACATCGTTTTAATTGTGCTGTTTCACTCTAGGGGCAAAGAGGAGTCACTGGATTCCCCGGGGCAGATGGCATTCCAAAGTAGCCACTTACCTCATCTTTAAGAAATCAGCAACTGCAAATATTGCAGGCTAGTTTAAAACCTTTGGACTTTAATTAAAACGTCTGGGCTAAATTCTGCATCAGCCACGTACACACTTCTAAGCTAAGGACATTTGTTGAAGTGAGAGGAACTGCAAATACACAACAAGAGAGCAGAATCTGTGCTCCTTCTCATTCCCTCAGATAATTAAGGTCCATTTGCTTTGTCCTGTGGAGAAATCCCCCTGTAAAAGGGGACGAGAAAGGATGGAAGTTTCCTGTGTCCCTGGAAGTTATGGAACTAAGTATGTTCTTTTGTAGGAGAGAGCTGTGAGATGAGCACTTCACATCTTTTAAGCTTGTAAGCGAAGGACACCAGTGGGTCATTCCTTAATTATTTTAGAGTTGCAAAGCATGTAGAAAGACCAATGATTTTAAGAATACTAACCATTCTTATTTGCTTTATAGCTCATATGGCATGCTTGAGATATAGTCTTAAAAAACTTACTGAACAGTAAACGGTGTCAAACTTTAAACAAATGGACCAGGTCCATGAAACTGAAACATGCAAAGAGGAAAGCCAGGTAAAGTTCACAGCACAGTATTTTCCCAGCTTACACTACTTTACATCTTGTGTCATAAAATAACAAAGAAATCTGAGTCACTGGAATCCCTGGACAGAGTTCCCAGGCTTGGGTTTCCTTTGTAGTGCTCCCTGACACCGGGGCCCCGCTCTGCAGCCCACACATCCACATCCACTCTGCTTTCACCCTTTCTTGTTTCCAGAAGAGCTCCCTATTGAGTTTCAGGGCTTTCTCTCTCACAGTCTTCCTCCTCTCCCTCTTTCTCACTCTTAAAGGAAAAGCAGAAGACCATCTTTCTCATTCCTGTTAACACTCCTGAAGCCAAGGATCTTGTTCATCTCACCACATCATGCTGAGTTTTTTCTAAGCGCTCTAACGTCCTGGGAAGGAGTGTAAATCGCTCCCCGGTGAAGGTCCATGTTGCTATGGCTGGGCCGCTTCTCTTACCTGAGCACGTTTTCTTTTTTAGCCCTGCCTTCCCGACCTCACATTGCGTTGCGAGTAGATACCTTCAGACGCTCACCGCGTCCTGTCCTCAAGCTCCCCTGCCCTTCCCACTCAGTCACACTCTCAGACCAGGTTTCTTGGGCCGAGACGTATCCCTGCCCATCGGCAGGCAGGTGGATGGCCCCTGAGTGAACGGTAATGACACGGTGCCGGGGTGTGGGGCTGGAGGCCCGGAGAGGGTGGAGGCAAGCCTGAGTCTCTTCTGTGGTGAGGAGTGCCGGTACGTGATGGAGCCGAGCAAGGACGTGGACAGATTTCTCTTTCTTCTAAGCAAGGCAGCTGAAGAAAAGAGACAACTGTTGCTCTCGATAGAGGAGAAGGGAGAAATGTTTTATGTTCGTTTCTGGTTTTTCTGACTGAGTCCCCCGGCAGAAAGAGCTGCTCAGGGGCAGTTGTGCTTCCCTGTCAGTCCCAGGGCAAACCAGAAGCAACAGCAGTTAAGGTGAACGTAGGCACAGCAACGGAGATCCGGTTTGAGAGAGGTGCAGCTTGCCACCTCAGAGGCCCGGTGTGGAGGTTTGCAGTGCCCCCGGCTCCCTTGCTTTGAGCCCTGCTGTTTCCTTCCCATCTCCACGCTTACAGCCTCATTACGACACTCAACCTAACTCCAAAAGCATCTCTGACTTTTTTCCCTGGCTTGGAAGCTGTTCAAAGCCAGCGAGGAACCTTTCTTCCCACTCTTCCAGTGTGAAGCACTGAAATGCTTAATGATCCCGCTTCTCGGTGGCTCCCTGCGCAGCAGCCTCATCTGGCTTAGGTCTCTGCCTAACAGAGCCTGCATTGAACATAGCTTTCTTACCCTTTCTGAAAGGTCCTTCACTACTCATTTTTTCATGCTGTCTGGGGCATCTGGTTCAAGCTGCAGCTATATTAAAAAAAGGCACTGTCTGTTTCTGTCTTTGAAAATCCTAGTTTCCCATGGATCCAAGCCTTGGGCTTAATGTGAGAATGTCTAAATACTGTGTGACTCCAGGAAAAGGAAAACTAGAAACAGATGCATAGATAAACACTTTTTTTTTTCCTCAACAGGGTCATCCAGGGCAGCCAGGATCAAGGGGGAAACCAGGTCATGATGGCTGTAACGGGACAGTAGGTGACCCTGGTGACTCGGGGAGTCCTGGACTCTTTGGTTTCCCCGGTACCATTGTAAGTAGCTGGCAGTAAGTGAGTACCTGAAGCTAAGATCGTTGCTGAAGGGAGTTTCATTGACACGTGTGTTGTTGGAAGTGAATGGGACGTCTCCTAATGGAGCTCCCTTTTGGCCCAGCAGAGCATCCGTGCGGACTTGCTGTGGACACACAGCACTGTGCTTAGTTCTGAAATTGCAGCCAGGTCTGCGCAGAGCTATGCCTGTCATGTAGGTCTTGCAGAGAGATTGCTCCAGGAAAACCTGTACAGCTTTATCCAACAGCAATAAAATAATAATAAACTCACAATTCCTGATAAAAGTAACCTTTTCCTCTCCTACCCCGTGGCCAAAGTATCGGCTTTCCGTGGCAGGGTACGTAGGATCATGCTGAGATGAGCAGCGGGGCTCCTGGATTTACCAGGGCACACGTCAGCCCTGGGGAGCTGCGGCTGCTGCTCTGCCTCAGAGGTGCTAACCCATAATACCACACCTATGAAGTGAGGGGTTCTTCCCCCGGCATCAGAAATTCATTCTTTTATGTACTGTGATGGTTTACACTTTATTTTTAAACCATAAATTTCCAAAGCTAGACATAACCTCTGCCTCTAAACGGCGGTATGTATATACTCATGAAAACCCCAAGAAGTATTTTTCGTTATTCTTAGCTGTTTATGTGTTAACATATATGATATGAAAGCTTACCTCTGTTATTTTTTTGGTCACCTCCAGGGACCCCAAGGGCCAAAGGGCCAGAAGGGCGAGCCCTATATACTGCCGCCGGACATCGCCAGCCGATACAGGGTATGTCTGTAACCCCTCTGCGTTGTTGACGATCAGTACAGTTTTACAAGCAGATGATGGAGAGTTAATTTTTCTTATGCTCTGTAAGAGTCCCAAGAGGCCGACTTCCATTCTGTGTAGGTTTTGCAAGGCAGCATCTGCTTTCCCTGGTTATAGCAAAGTCTATCTGAAATCCAGGGGGAAAAAAAAAAACTCCACTCAGTTATCTGCAAGGAATTCCAGCCTAGAGGTGGATTGCTGAGGCACCGGGGATGTTGTAGTTCAAGTATTACCTTCTTTATTCAATGACTACCTTTGTATCATGCATGACCAAGTCATTCCTTTCCTGTATTTTTGTCCTATGGTTCTATTTAATATTAGCATCCTTTCTGTATAATTTTCATGCAGGAGTTTGGTTGACTTGGGATAAAATATGCTTCAAGATATTATTTAGTTATTTAGTAAACCCCAAGGATTCCTATGGGTGCTTTTACTGTATCTAATCCTTAAAACTTGTTTTGTAATCACTTGTAACTTTTTCTCATGTACATAATCTTGTATAATTTGAATGTATCAGATGAAGATAAGGGATTACATATGCTGTCAGAGTATGAATTGGACAGATTTATGTACAAAGCTACCCAGCACAGAAGGGATCTGCAGACATATTTTGTGTATATTTTGTGCCGGTGATGAGTGCCAAAATAGATTTTTCTGTTGATGTATTTGTAAGTTGCCTCTTTTTTTTAATGGAATTGTCTTTTACTTTCAGAAACTCTTTAAATCTGCACTTGTTAGTAATTAGGAATGATTAAGTAATGATTAAGAATTGCTCAAGTATATCGTGGCCAGGGATGCACGCTGACACCTGTATTCATTTCAGAAAGTACTTGGTTACACAAATTATTTTGTTGACTAAACTCAAATTAACTAGATAGTTCGGATGTTATTCAAAATGATTGAAGGTGTCTGGACTGAATATTGCATTATTTATGGGTATTGGAAGGTCTTTGCGCTAGAACATTTTTGGATCCAATTTCCAAAAACATTGCAACATGTACTGCAGTTAAAATATGTGGTCACTGAAAACAGTATGTTCTAAATGCTTTTAGTGACTCAGAAGAGAATTAAAATGATTCGGTAATTCCCATGCAACTCATGAAAAATGAACCTGTACATTTCAGCTAAGGTTATAGCCCAAATTAAGCCACTGGTTAGATAGGATTTTTCAGCAAAGAATTAAACGTGGTCAGTTGTGCATTTCAGCCTTGCAGTTTGGGTCCCAACTTCCCCAGCCAACCTTGTACCCGCCTACACTATTGTATGCAACTGTACCAAGTATAGAAGGTACAAAATCCGTGTGGCCCACATTTGGTTATCTCAACACCTGTATTGAATGTGTCTGTATGAAAGGGTTTGTGTAGCATTGTATGCTATGGTCCGTTTTTAGAATGTGAAAAGAATTAATGAGTGAGAAAAAGATTTTATTCAATTTTATATATAGTATTTATTGCATTTTTTACTTCTTTGGTTTTTTAGGGGGAACCTGGGGATCCAGGGTTCAATGGTTTTCAGGTAAGTAGTATTACAGCAAATGTGATAAAGTGTCGAAAGCAACTGATATCAGAACAACATTAATTGATGGTTGGGGGTTTTTTTATTTATTTAAAGGGACCTCCGGGTACACTGGGTATACAAGGGCCTGCTGGTCCAAGGGGAGAGCGAGGAAGACCAGTAAGTATATTTAAAATACGTTCTGTAGAAAATTAATCTAACAGAAGAGTTATCTCGGCAAGTTCCATTATATTGCATTGTAACCTAGCAGATGGATAGAAAAAACAGGTTAGAAATAGCAAGTAGGTGTCCTTGGATGCAAAACCTTTTAAAAAGCACTGAAAGGCACTGATTCTGCAAGGATGAACGTTGCAAAAAGAGGTATAGTTTCTTTCACCCTGTATTGCCAGAGGCTTTTGATTGATACTGTATTTCTTTAACATCCTTGAAAGAGTCCTGATTGTAAAGGATATTCAATGCCGTCCAGTCTCCATCCCCCTACACTGCGTTGTCAAACATATCAGGATCCAAATATGTAATCTTTTCTGCTCATAAAGGTTATGTGTATTAGCTCTCCACACTTCCCACAGGGGATTGAATAGATAACATTCTTCATTAGTATTTAGAATACAATTTCATTTTTAAACTATTTTTCAGTCTTTTTTTCCAAAATCAACATTTACAGCGTTGATGTTCACAATTGTTGCTGAATAGCTCTTTGGGAAGATTGTGTTCTCTCCAGATACATTTGCTACATTTCTTATTACCATGCTTAATAGTTTTATGGCTGAGAAGCAGATATTCAAATTCAATATATTTAATTTTCTTTAGTCTTGTTTTATTTTCCTATAAGACAACTTTACAGCATTTGCTTTTTGTTTGTTTTGTCAAAATCCACTTCAGACCTGCTCTACATCACTGATTTGAGGGGAAAAAAAAAAAAATTCAGTGTTTCTTACACACAACCTCCACAGCTGTTTTCAGGGACAACCCCCTCCAAAAAACATAGGTCTAAATCCACAGAATGCTAAGCCTTTCCAAAGTTAATTTTCTGCAGTGGCCTGTTTTATCATCTGGAGTAACAGAGTAAGCTGCACGTTGTCTTTCTCCTCTGGTCCTCTTGAAGGGAAGTCTCCTCAGTCCTTTACTTTCTCTTCCTCTAGAGTGAACCCACGAAGTTCATGAGCTCCACACAGGAACCCACCCTGTAATGACTCATGTTCCCCGTGCTCTGTCTTGGGTGTTAGGAGCGCTATGAACCATACATCTTCTGAGCCCCATGACTACATCCCTCTGGTTGCCATCTTAGCTACATCTCTTTGGAACACTCTTCCAGAGCGGATGGATCCCCACCATCTCCAGCTCTTAACAAAATACCTCCAACTATATATACTGCCTCTAAAGCTGTGACTCACCTGTGAGGGGGACCTGGGAGCATTTCCCAGGTCTGAGTCTGCATCATTCCTCTTCCCTAAGCCCCAGACCCTGCCCAAAGGCAAGCATGGCTCCCCCAGTCCCTGCAGGGCCTTGCGGCGGTGGGATGCCCCGCACAGTGCCTCTGCCCGGTAGATTAGGCAACGGCTGACAGACAACTTCACTAACCAGAACTGATTCAAAAGTCATTTTTTCAGAACAAGTCTGTTGTCCATGCACGTGAAGGTACGTAGCAAGGCAGAGATGCCCAAGAACATCAGGTCTCACCTGAATGTTACTACCTTTTCCTTGCAGGTTGGGCTTGACTTTACATGAGCCAGTTACATCCCCTTCAGGGCTCAGTAGGTGGACGGTTCCATCTGCAGCTCACTCTCTTTTCTACGCCTCTTGTTCACCACCTTCTTCCCTGAACAGCTCATGCTTATTCACTCCACCTTTGCTGCATTAGACAGAGTTTTTTAATGTGCAGAGCCCTTTGGAGTCTGTGACCTGCCATAGCTGATGGAAGCAAGGCAGGTTGTCTCTCCAAGCAGTGGCTTTCCTGCTGTTCTTCTTGTAAGACTCTGACAGCTTTTTTTCCTGTTATAGTTTCATTCCCACCGTCTTCCTTTGGTTTCATTCTGTGCAATACCAAGCAGGTAATCTGTGATGCGTATGGTGGTTCAACTCCCTTTACAGACAGATGCAGTACCAAGACACCAGTCAACTTTAGGTATGAGCTTAAAATGTTACTAAGTCAGGATCCAAAAGCACAGGTTCTTATTGCTTGAAATAAAAACGGGATTTCATTAGGTCTAAGCTGGGAGACTGTTATTCTGTTAGGAGGGATTACAATGTGACTTAGGAGGGTATTTTTCAGAACAGTAAACATAGCTAATATAGTGAGGATAGCCCATTGAATGCTGAGGAATACACTGCCCTCTAAATATATACTTCTATTTCAGACAAAAAGTAACTAACTTCCTGCATACATTGATTAGAAAGCACCGAGTAACTTGTTCTCCCCTGTTGTGTTTCCCCAGGGACCACCAGGGCCTCCAGGACCACTAGGACCACAAGTAAGTCTTTGTCTCAGAGTTGTTCGTCTTGATTTTGTGTCACTGAGGTTTATCCAAGACCCATTTGAAGGCAGTAAAATAAAGAACCACAGCCTGCACCAAAGGCTGTGTAGCACAAGGCCTTCTGTGTTGGCTGCATACCACGAGAAGTTAATCTTGTGCTGGGATCACCTACCCTGAAAAGAGTTCTAGAGCCAGATTCAATTTGGTACCGTAGTCACAGTAGCTTCCCGTGACGAGAGAATGCTTGCAGTCTTTACAATATGCAATTATATCTCAGAGTATATGAGTTCATTGTTCCAGCACACTTAGGTATTTTTATTTAACATTCAGTGCTATTAAAAAACTTGCAAAAGAAACGCTTGATCTTTTCACAACATTACTCAGTGAATGACTCAAAGTCTGTTGTAAGAAGCAGTGGTAGCATGAGATTTTAATTAGAGTTGTCTTTGTGAATGTTTAGGTCTATAAAAATGCTTTTAAATCTATGAAAATACTTTGAGGTAAACCTAGACTATTATTTGATTGTGGTTCTTCAGCGGTGTCCTACAGACTTCTAAGACCGAAAAGGCCTTTAAGCATGTTTCAGTTTGATTTTTACATTACAAAACTGAGTTGTGCACTTAGTAAATCTTGACCTATTGTTTTTGCAGGGCAACAGAGGCCTTGGCTTCTACGGAGAAAAAGGTGAACAGGTAAAGGAAAAATAATTAATTAGTATCACTGCTAAAGGACAGGTGGATGTTATTTGCTATTTATGATGCTATTTTAAGTACTCTGTTAATTTGCATTGTATCATGTAATTATAAGAGAAAAACAAACAAGTATAGCTTTGAAAGTAACAATAATCTCCATAAGGAGTGTCGTAGCTGAACTGTATTCTACACAGCTAGGTCTAGCTGTGCCCTCATGTACACCGACACAGAGGTACCACTTCTGAAATTTGTAGAGCCAGACCACTTTAAATAAAGCGACAATCTGGAAGCATACAGGGCAAGAGCAAGTATTGCTATATGTTAATCCCAGCACAAAATAAATTTGTCTTGCCATCAATTTATTCAGAGGTTTAGAACCATAGTCCCAGCAGGGGCAGATCTGCATTGCTCCTTTGGCTGCAGTTCCTTAGACCCTGTGCTGATCAGCAGCTTGTCAAGGTGTTACAACTGTTAGTAAATGTACCCTTACGCTTTTCCTGCAGGGCGCCCCAGGTCCTCCAGGTCCGCCTGGGCTTCCTACGAGAGAACTGATGGGTGTCCCCTCCGACAAACACAAGGTAACTACAGGGTCCTGTGCCAAAATACACAAGGAACTAAGAGCTCTGCAGTACCAAAACTGAAATACTGTACTAATGTGCTTTTACATATAGTACTTAGAAGACTTCAGTGTATCAAAAGAGAAATCTGCTACTTTCCCATAGCTTGGATCATGAAGTATTTATTGAAACTACGGTGGCTAAAGTTATTCAGAAAGCACTTCTCACAGACCAGAGGTGCCTTAGGCAAACTTGTTCTTTTTGTTTAAGTATGCAACTACTGGCCATCACTCACATCTTCTCATCTTACAAGCAGAAATACCTGCTGAGAAATCATTCAATATCTTATTTTTCATAATAGCGAATGAAATTTTCTTCCTGTAAAAGAAGTATATCTTTAGGGAAGCTATCTGAATTACTGTGTTTGTTTATATAACTTATCTATATGGTGCAGATATTTATATACTTACAATTAAGGCTTGTTCATACATACTGGAGAAACCCTCAACAGCAAGATGCAGTTTATTCTCATCTATTGCTTCTTGCTTGGAGCAGAAGCATACTCATACCCTGCCTGCGTATATTCTGTATCAGACACCAACCTCCAGACCAGTAGTTTTTCATCCCAAATTTGAAGTTAGAAAGCTCATGTGGCTGATGATATTTCTGCAGTAAGATAAGTGAATTGGTATGATGGCGAAAGGTCTGAAAATGTGGTTGAGAGCCTACAGTCTGCATTAAGTAACATTAAGTAACATTCCATGACTAAGCAGAGATATCTGCATATGAGCTACTTATCTGGAGAGCCTTTATATTCAGTGGAGATATTGTCAACATTGCGAGTAGACTTTAGGCTATGATTTGTCTCTCCTAAAGGAACTCTTACTTTTGATCAGAAAAGTCATAGATAATCAGTAGGTTAAAATGGGAGAATGTGCATTTATTTATAGGCATTATTTCAGGCACTCACCACCCAGACATCTCATGAACAAGCCTGGAAACAACCTGAAGTGTTCACATTCCTAGAAACCTTTTCAGAAAATTTATCAAATTTTTTTTTAAAAGCAACTTTAAAAACTTCCTATAAAAACATACATTTCATATGACAAGTGTATGCATAAAGAACAGCACAAGAGTGATGTTTTTTCTCTTGATAAACATTTGTCACTTTGTGTTGTAGAAAAGTTATTGAAATGTAAATAGGAATGCCTAATATATATGAATACTTTTTCTTTATTATTAGGGTGAAAGAGGAGAACCTGGACAAAAAGGGGAAGCTGGAATTCCGGTAAGTCAAGTGGAGAAGAACAAAGACAAATAATAATATTGGAGTTAACCCTGGTGCATTCTTCATTGAAATGGTGCAGTGTAGATATGGAGCAACATAAGCAGAGACACCAGTTCTGATGTTTTAGGAAAACTGAACAGCATGACATGTAATAACTCCACAGTGCAATCAGTCATTCTCTTACTGGTTTACCAAAATAGGATTTTCCCCTGCACAGTTTTTAATTTTAGTTTTAACTACCAATAAATCTCTTCAGTGCTGTTGATCTGCTGACCTATGTTTAAAGATTCCACTAAATTTCATTAAATAAGTATATATGGAAGTTTTCTGAATCCTTTTCAGTCTACTCTCCAGTACACACAGACTTTTGGTCTCATTGGTCATTAAGTCTGTTGAGTAAGTGGACAGTAATCCCATGTGTTGCTCTATCGTTTAGAGCTGTCAGCCAAGCTTGACTGAATGTGGTTTAGTCAACTCACAGGCAACCTCTCGGCTGTCTAAGTAGCTTTGCCATTGAGCGGTTCCTTTTTACTTCCCAGAGTGGTTTAAAATACAGCCTTTACCAGTTAGGGATGCCTCACTGAGCATTTAGCAGAGCTTTATTTTCTGAGATGGTCTGGTGAGCTTCTCCACAAGGTTATGGGAGAAGGTCACAGTGTGAGCCCTGTTGCCCTCCATGTGCAGCTGGTAGCCAGTTCTTCAGCTGTTGGTCAGACTTTACACATGGAGAATTTTGTTGACTGCATGAGGAAAACCCATAGATTTTATGCTGATGTAGCAGAAAGGGATATGTGTTTCTTCCTTTTTTGTTTTGATAGTAGGATGGATAGCAGCATGCCTGTGTTTGCCAAATAGCTCTCTGAAGCTACAGTTTGGGCATAAGTAGAGTTGCTTAATTGGTTGTATGGCTGAACAATTGCTTTGGCTCTTCTTCAGAGTTGCAGCCATGAAGAAATAAAGGAGGAGGAGATGATAGGAGGGGAACCCTGTCTTCTCCCTAATGACCTGCCTCTGCTATTGTAATGAAGCAAGCACATTACACTTAATTTTAATGACAACAGTTCTTTCACATGCAACTATTCTTAGATCCTCCATGTGTTACAAGGATGTTTTCTTCCTGTTTAGCTTCCATAAAACAGTGTTACAATTTTTTTGCACATAATGAAGAAATGTGTTGACCTGACTTGTAATGTTTCCTAGGGTGTACTGCACTATGCTCCTGAAAAAGGCGAGGAAGGGGTAATGGGCTTCCCAGGACAAAGGGTGAGTCACTCATTAAAGGTAAAATTCACCCAGCTGAATGTGCAAATGCAAGCTGAGAGTTTGCCTTCAAGAACAAAACACAGATTAACAAAGTAAAGAAATGATAGTTCTTCAGCCCACCGGCTTGTGGCCAGCTCTGAACTGCCTGATACAGGAAAGCAAAAAGGCCGTTTTGAAATGGTAGGGAGAGGAGGGCCCCACGGGACTCACAGGGCTGCCTGTGCCATCCCTGGGAAGCCTTCTGCATCTCTTACCTAAAGCTGTGCTCACTAACCACAGCTACTGTCCTGGTCCTCAGAACAGACTGTATTTCACTGTTTCCATCTTAGCTGTCTTCAGACCATGGTTAACAAACATGAGTTTGGCTCTGGTTACTTGTGACCCCAGAAAAAAAGCTAATTTAAATACTACTACCTTGTAGCATCTATGGATGCCTTTTTGGGCGCAGTGTTTCTAAAGTGCTTGAACAGTGCTCAGCATACGTTTTAAAAAAATCTCAGCCATCTTTAAAGTCTTTATGGTCAATTTACAATGTCTTGATTAAGAAATAAAAATCAAATACCGTATTAGATTTCAGACCTGTTCTGTTTGCACCATACAGGAATCTCATTGAAAAAGTATCTCAACTCTGACTGTTAAGGTTAGAGTTTCAACATGTCAGATTTATTTTATCTAAGAAATAATGTTCTTAACATTAAGATGTTAGGATGTCACTTTATTTTGCTAATTTTATTGTGCCTTCATAGGGACTGCCTGGCATCAATGGTTTTCCAGGACTCAGTGGAGAAAGAGTGAGTATTTCATATAAGACTGTTGTTTCTAACACATATGTAGACAATCTGCCTGAAAAGTAGAGGACAAATTCTGCCTGTAGTTACACCAGCTGAGTGTAACAAATACCAGCTGAGTGTAACAAATATCATCATTGTAATTTTGGGTCAGTTATTTTTATCATCAGTGAGAAAAAAAAAAGGCCTTTAATTAAAGTCTGTTTTGCTTAAAACATGAGCCTGTTTTCAGAGCACTCCAGGGAGGTGTTATTTTCATTGTTCCCATTACTGCGACCATGATTTCTGTAATTTTCTTCCTACATGCAGAAACTTGCTTTTTTGAATAGCTTTCTGCAGATCCGGTTGAGATGTGTGGTTATCTTGGATATCACAGAAGAAGAGAAGGAAACTGATAAATATATCAGTTAAATCTCTGTCCCCATGGAAACACACCCAAATATTTGAAATAGCATTCTGTCAGAGAAGAGCTCATACTTTCTGTTTGGTCTCAGAAAAGGCTTCTTCAGTTAGCATTAGAAATCACTTCCATGAGGTATTCAAATAGCTGTGAGATGCATGATTTTTCCATGCTTCTCCATCCTTTGTTGTTTAAGGATTTGTCCTGCCACCAAAGCATAACAATAATAATATGAAACACAAGGGACATGAAAGTACACGAAATATGAAAAATAACATTTGTACAGCTATTCCATCCAGTGAGGTGGATTGAGAACTGTCTGAATGGCAGAGCCCAGAGAGTCGTGATCAGCAGGACAGAGTCTAGCTGGAGGCCTGTAGCTAG
>NW_009617089.1:0-7188 GCF_000690535.1 Cariama cristata
ACTGAAGCAAAGAAGGCATTCAGTAAGTCCGCCTTCTCTGTATCCTCCATTGCCAGGGCACCCACCTCATTCAACAGTGAGCCCACATTTTTCCTAGTCTTCCTTTTGCTACTGATGTACTTGAAGAAGCCCTTTTTGTTGTTCTTGACTTACCTTGACAGGTTTAATTCCAAGTGGACCTTAACCTTCCTCGTCACATCACTACATTCTTTCCTCCCAAGTGGCCTGTCACCTTTTCCACATTCCATAAACTTCCTTCTTCCATTTCAGTTTTGCCAGAAGCTCCTTGCTCATCCACGCAGGTGTCCAGCCCCCTTTGCTTGATTTCTTGCTCATAGGGATGCAACAATCTTGAGCTTGGAGGAAGTGATGCTTGAATACTAACCAGCTCTCTTGGGCTCCCCTACCTTACAAAGTCCTAACCCATGGGATCCCTCCAAGTAGGTCCCTGAAGAGGCCAAAGTTGCCTCTCCTGAAGTCCAAGGCTGTAATCCTACTTACAGCCCTGCTTCCTCCATGCAGGAACCTGAACTTCATCATCTCATGGGCACTGTAGCCAAGGCTGCCCCCAACCTTCACATCCCCAGCCAGTCCTTTTTTTGTTAGTACAAGGTCCAGCACAGCACCACTCCTCATTGGTTCCTCCACCACCTCTGTCCAAAAGTTATCATCAACGTTCTGCAGGAACCTCCTGGACTATGTGTGCCTAGCTGTGTTGTCTTTCCAGCAGATATCAGGGTGGCTGAAGTCCCCCATGAGAACCAGGGCCTGTGACTGTGAGGCTATTTTCAGCTATCTGTAGAAGGCTACATCGACTTCCTCATCCTGATCAGGTGGCCTGAAGTGAACACCCACAACAGTGTCACCCATATTAGCCTGCCCCTTAATTCTTACCCATAAACTCTCGATTAATTCTTCATCTGCCCCTAGGCAGAGCTTGATACATTCCAGTTGCTCCCTTACATGGAGAGCAACTCCATCACCTTGCCTTCCTGGCCTGTCCTTCCTAAAAGTTACGTAGCCATCCATGACAGCATTTCAGTCATGCGAGCTATCCCACCATGTCTCTGTAACTGAAATGAGATCATGGCCCATGGCTGTATATATATATGTGGTTATATATGTAAATAAATACATGTGTACATATAAGTGCTTACATTTCAAAATAATTCTGTCCTTTTTTACTTAAACAGAAGAGTGCAATATTCTTTTTTGAAGTTTAAAAACTAGTACTGCTTTTCACCTTCTGTTTACAGAAGCGTCAGGGCCCAAAGCTTGTTAATCCAGTAAATTTCAGTTATGAGTATACAGTTTAAATGTTCTAGTACAGCGTATTTCACAAAATCGATTTTCTTAAGAGTTATTTTAGACTGAATGAATTACTCATGATTTCAGATTTTTTTTTCTTTCTACTGCAATCCACAGAATGCACAGAAACAAATTGGAAGAGCACTGCTTTGAAAAAAAGAAAGAAAGAAAGAAAGAAGGAAAGAAAGAGAGAGAGAAAGAACCCCACACCTGAACAAGAATGTCCCCTATGGGCTTGACCCTGATCTCAAGTAGACAAGCATGCATTGCTAAGCATTTTGTTAAAACAGCTACTACGCTTATACGCACTGAAAATCTAATATCAGAACTAAGCCCTAGGTAAGCTGTCCTAGTTTTCAGATTTTTTTTATGGTGAAAATTATATTTTCAGTATCTTATATATCTAAACAAAATACAATATATTGCAAGTACAGTTAATACAGCCTGGAAAACAACCAGGCTGCTTTAGGAAGCTGATGAGTTTTTTGACATTAATTGTTATGTTCTTGAAATGTCTCTCCCACTATCTTCTGTTTTTAACTTCTACAAATAAAAATGTTAAACAATCTTGTACAACCTTAACAAGACTTCGTATAAACACAGTCATCTTAGAATTAGTAGTGCATGACTGTCATGACATTATTTTATTTTGTTCTACTTTTCCATTCAAATAACAAAAACTTTACACTACATTTTTTCCTTTAATGTTTTATTAACATCCTTGTAAAATTAAACAAATTAAAAATAAAATTGTCATTAAAACCCAGGACAAGATTGATATTTTCAGGAAACAGGCCCTGTGCAAGAACAAATTCCAGTCTCTGTGCGATTAGTTTACTGCAAATATTTTCTTAGACAATCAAAATAGACAACTCATTAAAATTCAATTTCTTCTTCAGTTTGCTATTATACATTTCTAGATTAATATTCTCAGAGTGTTGGTTGAAATTCCTCATTGGTATGCCTAGGCACTCTGACCTTGGAATGTTAATCTGAACACAAACATTTATCTCTGCCTTGTCACTGTTTTAGCTTGTGTCTTACGATCAAATCCCTTAGATAGGTGGATATCTATCACTTTACTGCCATTGGCCTGAGTTGATTTATGGATAACATCTAGAAGCAATAGTTATTTTGAACAGTTTAATGCTTCATAAGATAGAGCAAGAAATTTCATAGTACTCTTGTGCTCTGGTAACTACAACTATTCAATATTTTTCAATACAATTTATCATACTGTAGAATAACACTTACATTGGCTTGTCTCCTCTTTTTCCATTGCCTAAAGTTTGTATTAGCCAGGAAGATGTAATCTCGTGGCTATATACCTGAAAGAGAATCTAAGTAAAATGCAAAGGTTCCTTGAGAATATTGCAAGTAAATTTTATTCATGCTGTTATACTTTGGGAGCTGTGAATTTTTAGCACTGTTTTGTAACATTCTACCCAGCAAAGTGAAAAGATTTAAGCCTTTTCAGTTTTCACAAAAACAGTAACTAATATCATAATGGAATAGATGTAAAAATATATTTGAATATGAAAGACAGTGAATTCAGTTCTATACGTATATGATTAATTAGACAAGATCAAAGTGAAATCTTATTAATAAATAATGTGCTGTAAAAAAGATATCTCTATTTATCTTCCTCTAAGGAAAAAAGAAAGTAAAAGAGACATTTTCTTGGGGGAAATAACAATGTTGATAAAGCACTCTTTTCCAATAGATAAATAGTTCAAGAGAATCATAGTGAACAATTTTGCCTTTTCGTTTTTGTTCAGATATGTGATTTACTCACCAGATATGATTCATCCTTTTTATACTTAATTTCAGTGTTTGAAAGTCCAATCTGTGAAGCGAGAAGAATGAAGGTCTAAAACATTATGTAATAGAGGTGCTGTTGCAATAAAGAAAATAATAAATAGCATTGTTTATGTGGTCATATGTGTGTGGGTGTTAGTATTATTTTATTTTATTTTTTAATTGAGATTTCTAATATAGAGGGAGGCTTTCATGGTGGTGGTGCTGGGCTTTTTTCTCCTGAGAATTTAAAAAATGCTAGAATTTATAAATTTTGATAGAATGAAAATTTAAGAAGAAATCTTTGTTAAATTCTACACAACATAAATACTATTATCTCCATAAGATACTATGAATAGCAGGATAACTAAGATTGAAGTGGACCTCAGGGCATCTCTAGTCCAATATCCTGGACAAAGTAAAGTCAGCTGTGAGGTCAGATCAGGTTGCTTAAGACTGTATCTAGATTGCTCTTGAAAACGTCCCAGGAGAAAGACTGCATAACCTATCTAGGCAATTTTTTGTTTGCATTTAATTTTACATTGGTTGGTCACAGTTATTAAATGCGCACAATGAACTAAGTTATTCAAACTTGACTGAGAAGCAAGAAATGAATTTCTTTACAGTGGTATTATTTCCACTAAAATTTATAGGTGTATTTTGATCTTGTTAATATCATTACAACTCATATGTTGAAATGTAAAGATTCAACAGAGAGTTTTTGAGAGCTTCTAAGGCTCATTGAAGAGTCATTTAAGGGAAGATCATGCATATTAATTTCCTTGTCTTGCGACTTGTTTACTTTTCTGTACAGTGAAGCTGACATATGCAAATGCATGCCTGACATTCTGTTCTAGACTTCCCAAAGGCCTAGTATTTATAAGGATTAACAATTTTAATATTTTTTCCAACAAGATAATAAAAAACTCCTTTCTTAAAAAATTATTGTTTTGAAGAGAAAAATATTTAAAAGAGAATAAACACTTAATCTTAATATATAATAGTAACTGCAACTTTTTTTAAATTCATATTCTTATAGACAGCTACAGTTTTCTTCTAGTACACCTATTTGCCCTTTTTTCATAATTTTATGAAGAGGTGTATTTTTCCCCCAGTACTTAAGCAATGTACAAGCAGAATGTATGGATCCAATCACTACATAACAGAAGGAAATACTCCAGGTTATGAAGCACATTATACCCTTTTTCCCACAAAGATAGACTCTTCAAAACGTTATGCTTTCCCCATGGTCACATATCAGCTATTGCATTAAAAATTACTTTCAGCTAAATGTTACAGGTCTTTTGTGACTGCATGTAAACTTTTTTTTTTTTCCTATTCCTCTGCCTTTGTATATTTGGTTCAGAAATATATCAGATTAGACACTACAACTTCAGCTCCATAGAGCTTGAAGCCTGAGCTGTACATCTATGTTAAATATGACAAATGGAGTTTATTCTCAGGAGAAAGACATCATTGCTGAGCTTATAATATTTTTTTCATTTTTATTTTTACTGAAAATTATTGTAACATTTTGTGGAGACAGTAGTTGTGACATTCATTTTTCAGTTGAATAGATGATGAAATGAAGGAATGTAAATACATAGTATAATGACTGGTGCATCACTAAATTATTTTGCTAACTTTTTTAATATCATGTATTATAACTCTGATAGTTGCAGAGATCTGATTTCTCATTAACATAATTCTTTTAAATTTTAGTAACATTTTAGCAAATCTTTTTACTAAGACTACTGAAAATCTGTGCGTTTTTCCTCAGAATACATTGGTATTTAGAGTTCTATAGTTGGTTGACAGCAAAAATGTAAAAAAAAAATAATTCTGGACTTTTCAATACGTTCAGCTGAGCTCCAAGAACACTAAATTGTACTTGGCCATTGGGGCATGTGATGAGAACAACCGATGACCTTGAGTTATAGGTTCTTGAAACAGTCCTTTTCACCTTAATATTTCCATTCTTCTTAAGGATGACAGGTTTGTCCATGAACAAAGTCAGTGACTCATTTAAATAAGTAAAATAGGATAAGGATTGTTACTGAGGTAGTATTTCTGATAAAACATATCAGTATGCTCCAAGCTGGTGTCACATGTCTAGGGATACAATTGTAAACGCTGTCAGTGCGGTACGGCTATTGCAAATCAGGGTGTTCCTATGCTTTTACTGTGTGTCATTTTGTTCTACTATGGAATTACTTACACTGCCTTTAAAACTTTCATCAAAAGTTTTCATGCAACCAGAAGAGGAGAGATCATGAAGATGAGGAACACTTCAGTATCAAAGATTAGAGCACTGAGTTGCAAGGGATGGATTTGCCTTCAAGTCCCAATATATATACACAAAGCTTGTAGGTTATTTTTATTATCTATTTGTGTATTTTCTAGATAACAGATTGGCAGCAAAGTTAAAAAGCTCCCTCTTACTCCTTCCCTTCTCTTTTATCGCTCTATCTATCTTTCTTCACTGAGCAAAACTGGATAAAGCAACTTTTTCCTTTAACAAAGGGACACTCGACTCTGAACAAAAATATTACTGAAAAGAAGGATATATTTTCTCCTGTTGTAACCAATATTGGGGTGGGGCTCAGCAATGTTATTTGCTGTCCTAAGTGAGACCGAGCAGAACAGTTTTCTTTAATACATATAGATTAATGGAATACAAGGGAAGTTGTTGAATGAGGCTTTTACATTATTAACATATCAGGAACTATGCAGAGGTAACTTTAGCAGTGTGTTTTGTTGCTTCTTCCTTGTTTCGGGATGATTACAGTCTGACTTCTTCACAGCAAAATGTGGAGCAATGGAGATGTCACACCATTGCTAGGATCTTACTGCCAACAGGGGTGGAAACTGTAAGACAGCTTTTGAAGTAGTCATGGTAAAACTGCATCCTGGCCAAAAGCTGTACCAGCAATGAATTGTTGAATTTTTGCTGCCTGGAGGGACTTCCATAGCCCTACATACATTGAAATCCCCTCACTAAAGTCTATG
This sequence comes from Cariama cristata, assembly GCF_000690535.1. Lineage (NCBI taxonomy): Eukaryota > Metazoa > Chordata > Aves > Cariamiformes > Cariamidae > Cariama > Cariama cristata. Next base: position 6,115 of record NW_009617089.1, read on the forward strand.
ATTCACCTAGTCTAAAAGCAGTCAAATATTTATTGTCCAGGCAAGTGTGCTATTCGTTATGATGCAGTGCAGGCTGGAAGACATCTACCTCCTTTCCGGCACTGTGTAGTAAAAAGTAGTTTTCATGCAACCAGAAGGGGAGAGATCATGAAGATAAGGAACAATTCAGTATCAAAGATATTAGAGCACTGAGTTGTGAGGGATGAATTTGCCTTCCAGTCCCGATAATAATATAATTTCTATAATTTGCACTAAACCAGTCAGTATAAGAACCCATCCAAGTGCCAAGTGTCACAGCTAATTGTCCTAACCACTACGTTGTATGGTCTTTCAAATGAGAGAGAGGGAGGATTTGGCTGTTGTTTTTCTTCCCACCCATTCTCCCTACCTACCTTTCAGAGACCACATCACCTATGTGATTCTCAAGATTCCCAAGAACCACATGTCTCAATGTAGCAGATGGTGCACTTCTACTGAGCATGTTCTGAACATTTGCTGAACTTCCAGATGCAGGATTTGCCTCTTAATGTGTAAGTCAAACCTGTCTGGTGTTACCAGGTGTTATCTAATGACCACTCTGACATTAGTCCTTGGGCACACAGTAGCCTTTGGTGGAGCCCCTCCCCAGAGCAACCCCTGACTCCTTCAGGCATTGGGGGGAGTACAGAATACCCAATTCTGATTGGCTCAAATTCCCACAGTGCCTGGCAATTGGCCATCACTGTTGACATGATAGCCACACTGCTGGTAAAGGGTACTTGTAGGGGAGCCATCTGCAGGTAAACAATATTTAACCAGGCCCAACACTCTGCCAGACTACCACACTAACTCCATTTCCTTACAGTTATTAATATTATTAAATCAACATAATTTTCATTGGTGGTTTTTTACTGTTGTTTCAGAAGTATTTGACTGTCCTTATTGCAAAGCACTATTATATAAAAATATATATGAACTGATCCTTTCTCTGCCTCACCATGGACTCTTCCTGTTTAATGGTGTAATATTACATTTACTTATTCGTTCTAATTGTTGACCTACCACTAGAATGGCAACATCATTCATATCAGTGTC
>NW_009617089.1:7203-8357 GCF_000690535.1 Cariama cristata
CCAACTGAGAGCTCTTCTAGCTTCTTCCAGGAGATGTAAATTTATATGTAAATACTGTCTTTAACATGTCTGTGCTTCCTGCAGCCCAAGATATATACACTAGAGGCAGACTTCATCTAGCCACTTAAAAGTAAAGGCATGTATTCAGAAAAATGTAATCCAGATTAATTGGAAAGACAAATGATGGACAGCTTCAGAGCTCCTTCCTTATCCTGATGTAGGATGACATACTCTGTGACAACATTTATCCTTCTTTATTCATCACAGAGACAGTCCAGATAATTAAATTATGCTAAAGCTAGCCATAAGAGAGAGTAAAGTCAGATGAAATTAATCCCACTATCGTTTTCTGAAAGAGTAGGTAAGAATCAAGGAAAAGAATAGGTGACTGCAAAGAAAATCCCACTTCATGCAAACATCCCATCTGTAATAACTTGCCTAGGAGATAGATGAATGTTTATAAGTAGCTAAGCTTTTTCTACTTTTTCTTTTGCTTGAAGAGACAATAAGATGTTAAAGAAATAATAATGATAAATGCTGATTAATGGCAATATAAAAATTTATAATGAATGTATTTTGGCTTATAACCACAGCAAAAACCTGAGAAAATCCAGAAATCTTGGAGGGATAAAATTTGAAAGTTACCTAAATCTTGGTGAAAAACATCAGTTAAGAGTTGGCCGCCTGATTCATTTTGATTTCTTCAGTAGTATGACTACAATGGATTTTCCTTTCATTAACTACCATACGGAGCAAAACTCGTCCTTTTTTTGCCCATTAAGGATCTCCTCCCTCTGAAATGTGAAGTATAGTGAAACCTTTACTGTTTAATCTTCTTTTCTGGAGATCCCAAACTACTAGTAACAAATATAGTTGACTCCCATGCACATATTTTCATTGATTTCTGAGACTTGTTGAGTGTGAAACAGCCTGCAGAAGCAGGTCTTCTGTTCGTAGTTTGATTCTGTCAATATTTTAAGTTTAAGGTTTTAAATACTGTGATATAAAATTATATTGTCTGAAACAATTAGTCCGGGTGCAATGTTATTCTGCATCAGCATTTAACCATTCTGCTCAAAAACCTCACTGTAGTACTTGAGAGGATCACAATCAAATATTGATGTATATATAAAATATTATTTTTATATTTTTTA
>NW_009617090.1:0-13728 GCF_000690535.1 Cariama cristata
CATTTAATCTCTCCACTTGAACAATTGCTTGAAAATATGGAAACTTTCTCAAAAATAGTCTATTCTGGTAATTTTTATTCTACTAATTCAACAAAGCCATGGAATCTTGAACATCATGATAAATTATATTCATACACACCAGAATGTTGTTTGCCTTTTGAAGTCACGTACTGATTGTTGAATTCACATGTATTTGAGAGTTTATCGGTAGTATGTTTAATGTGTGCTGAGATTCTGCCGATTTAAAAAGAAACTTTAAAACTATCTGCATACATATTCCTTCTGTAATTGTTCCACTTTCTCAGTCCTCTGTGTCCTGTGGACAGCTGTGACCTGAGCAGTATTTGAACCGACAGGAGGTTTAGTCTCCCAGCTATCAATGTGTTTGTTTTGTGACATTCTTGTGCTGAAGGATAAAGGGCTGGAGTTGATGCATAAAGGCTGGCTTTTATTTCCACCCCAGTTTTACACCAAGGTAATTCCCCTGGATATAGATCCCAGTCCCTGTGAACAAAGCCAGAGTTTCCAGGCTCTGCTGAAAGCTTCCTGCATGAAGACTGGCAAGTTACTTTAAGTGTGAATCTCATCACATTGTAGTAAGGCAGACAGTTAAACTTTTTATGTACCACTGAAGTCTGGTTTAATTCTTAGTTTGAGTAATTATTTTTTATGTTTTTAATTTCAAATATTAATTTGTATAGTACAGGGTTGGATTTTTTTTGTTTGGTTTTGGGGTTTGGAGGGAGCCTGGTGGTTTTGTTTTAGGGCTTTTTTGCCCCCCCCCCTTTTTTTTTTTTTTTTAACTTATATGTCAATTCTGCTTTTATTTTTTTTACTTGCCTTCACCAGTTTCCAGAATAGCTCCATCTTTTTCAATGTTTCTCTTCCGTATTATTGTAGGAGTTATCAAAATATCATATTTGTGTTACTGCTTAATTCACACAGGTGGAAGCACATTGAGCTTTTGGAAATCTACTGGTTCCTTCTAGAGTGTGATTCTTCATCTAGCTTTACTGTCTGTCCTGAAGTCTCAGAGTCAGTCGTGATCTTTTTTCAAGATATGGTGATTTTCTTAGTAACATATAACTTGTTTTCTTGCCCTATACATTTACCTTTTTTATCCATTTAGATTTATGGTTCCTGTCTTACTAATCAAATTAATACACAATTTGAATTATTAAATTTTCAGCTCACTATAAAACAGATGGGATAAAATCAAAGCATGTCTCTGAGTGCCTATATAATGTGTCCCTTATACTAGATTTGAACAGTACGACATTTCTGTCACCTGTTAATCTTTTTTAACAGTGGACAAGAAATTCTGCAAGTGACTGTTGGGTTGCGTTACAACATGCACTATGCATTTGAAATCTATATTCAACTTTTTCTAATTTGAAACAAGTCAAAGGAAAGATACCATGATGAATAAAGGTGGCAATACAAGTTTCCCAATATACCTTATGCAACGTATGTCCCATCATTGAAATGCAGTATTGGTCTGAGTATAGATAGCCAGTGCAACACTGTTTTCAGGCAGCTTTAATTTCTATATACTTTTCTGAAATGAAACATTTCTGGGACAAAAATGGAACCTTCATTCTTTCCCCAAGAAAAGTGTCCAGAATTCAGGTAAGTGACTGGACAGAAAAAAATATCATCTGACCTCTCACCGCATGGTCTTAGAAATAAGTCAATAGCATGTCTGGGAGAAATAACAGGATTGGACTACACTTGCTTCGTGTCATTTTTCTCCAGAAGCTTCCTTTTCCCACCTTCACCATGTACCAGCTTTGTCCTCTCCATCCAGTCCTGTATCTCTGCTGCCTTCTTTACACACTGAAGTTCTTCCAGGTGAGTTTTATAGTTTGTAAGGTCTTTGGACCCAGGACAAGGTGGTAGTCTGCATTTGCACAGTGCCTAGCACATTTCTTAATTGGGGTTCAAATTATGTTGAGATTTTAGGATTACAGTACCAATAGTCACTGGGAAGGGCAAGGAGCATGTAGAAAAAAGGTAATTGGCTAGATAGGATACATTGTATGTAATAATTATCTTCAAGAGTACAAGCTTATAGTTCTTTATGTTCAAAGAACTGTCATAAGTGTAGTGAGAAAGAGGCAGAAATATACTGCGTACCTGTATGATCTTCCTCGTTTTCTGCTTTATTATCGCCAGCTGTGGCTTTCGGAAATGTTAACTGTAGACACAGGAAGTTGTCAAAATTAAAAAAGAGGATGTGTGGTAAATGTAGTTGAAGTTGAAAGCTTGTATTTAAAGATAATTAGGTTATTCACAAATAATATGGGGGGTTTTGCTAACATCTTGGCATAAATAGCCCATCCTGCTCTTTTGGCACTTTTCTGAGCTCTGTTAAGAGTGTGAAACTGAATTATTTATGATACTTCATCGATATCTTTACTGACTTGATTGTTTTTCTAAACTTTATTTTCATCCTTTGAAGAGAAATAGGGCCAGGTTTGGGTGGAGCTTTGAGGATTTGGACAGATCTGGGTAACAGTATTAAAAGATTTTTTTTTTTTTCTCCCATGACACCAGAGGTTAGCAGCACAAAATACAAAATACATGAAAACAGATCTCCAAGAGTGCCAAAAAATACTTTTGCAAATAAAACCTATGAAAGTCTCTGATATCATCCTATTAGGCTAAAAGACACACAGTTATTTTCTTAAAATTTGAAACATTGCTTTATATTTAGGTGATCAGCAGTGACACCAGGAAAACAGTCTTTCAAGGGCATTGACTGGACAGTAGAATTTCCTTCTGTCTCAAGTTAATGCAAGACAATTAGTGCTAACTAAATTGCACCTGACCCAGTAGTTACTATGGACTTGATCTAGTGCAGATCTCTGAACACTGAACATTTAGGATACCAAAACCAATATCCTGTTTAAAATTAGAACTAGGGGTAAGGGGAAAAACTACATGAGTTCCAAATATTTTTGCATAGCATTATTTCTCAAAAATCAACTAGCAAACACCACAGGGAAAAACCTTTTAAGTAATGCTTTGCAGGAAATAATTAGTTTTTCCGAAGACACAGGGGATGAGATCAGGCAATACATATTTTTAATGATAATAATCAAATTTTCTATAAATTTCTTTCCTGAAACGTTTATCATTTTTGTTTTATTGTTATCCAAGACAAAGACTTGCTTTAAATCAAGGTTCCTTCATCCAGTTTCCTCAACGATAGCAAAAAGATGGAAAATTGTTCTAGGGATACGAAGATACATTAAAAGGATTTCACATACTTTTAACTTCATGGTTTTAGTCCTTTACTCACTCAGTACACCATGCTTGGATGTAAAATAGTTTAGCAGAAAATAAAAGGCAGCTTAAATTTTGCATCAGTAGTGAGAAGAATGCAAATTTATCAGATAATTACAATCCTTTAATCACTGAATGATTGTTGTTATTTCACTGAATAGTAGATGGCAGAGTTTTCATCCAGCTGCATGCATCATTTATCTGTTACATAAGGTGCAAAAATGCACAGGACTACAAAATGCTACTTTTACATGATTTACAGCCCTCTGTAATTTTTGTGTTAATTAACATGTCCAAAATACACTATCTATCTTTGTGGTTCAATTAAAAATTATTCATTATTATTATTTTTACTAAAAAAGGAAAATTTTTTAAAAAATGAGATTTATCTGAGCTGTTCATGAATTATGACTAGTTTCAACTGAAAAAATATTTCGAAAAGAAACATTGACCACTGACATTTTTTAAACTATTTTTTTGCCTATAATTTTAAAAGGTGATTTTTTTCCTTTTCAAAGGAAATTTGTTCTTAGTAAGTGGGAGGGTTGTAGTTCAACTGAAATGAAATTAATGATTTTCACTTAATTGTTGACATTGAATCTGAGTTTATCTACACAATTTTTTTTTCTTTTGTTCCCTTCTCTTCTCTTTTTTTTTAAACCCTGAATCAAAATTATATTTATTGATGACTCTGAACTCTTCCTACAAAACCGAAATTTTTTTCATCTTTTTTTATTTTATTTAATTTAGGGCATTCATATCATATCTTAAACTGCCACGAGAAATCCTGCAATAGTTAAGACAGGTCATGGTGTATGAGACCTAAGCAGTCAGTCTCTGGATTGAAACGAATAAACCTCATCCGTAAACTCAGAAGTAAACTACTAGCTCTGTTAGAGCAAAGGCATAAATCTCAGTGGAAGACCTAGCCCATAAAAGGTATCAAAGAGTCCCACTCTATTAGCTTACCTTAAAGCACACGGTAATTTATCATAGCTTTGCAGTGACATGAGATAAAGTAGTAGCAGAAAGGGGAGGCTCACAGCTCTGTAAATAGATTCTGTCCTGAAAGCTTGTTTACCCAAGGTGAACTTCTGGCCTCGTTGAAGGTGGTGGCAGAATTCCCATCAACCTTATCTGTAGTAGAGAAGGGTTTGAAAAATGTTCACTTGTTGAATGCCATGAGGCTGCATTCACCCCAGGACAGATTTTTTTATTAAATACAAAATCAATTATAGTTTTATGGGTGACTGTTCAGGGAACAAACATACACTTTTTTATTTCAAGGGACATAAAATTTTAATGATGGCTAAGATTTTCTTAATACTGTCAGGGTGAATGAGAGAAACTTACACTGCAAAACAGAACAGATTCGGTAGATATACTAAAATATTGGCCCATATCTTGAGAAGATAAAAAACTAAGAAGTGTTGAGTGATTCTAACTTTGTTCTCAGAATGAGGACTGGTAATAGCCAGTGATTAATATATACCATATGATGAAATCAAGGTCATGGTGAGTTATTGTTAAACATTAATTCAATTCTTAGCATTAGGAATGCAGCTATATTTAGCTGCTCTATAAATATTATCCTTGGCTAACTTTCTTCAGAACTTTCTATAGCTATCCCTTCATATATACATTAGTTGAAAAATTATTCATATATCAGGGAAGAAATTCTACAGCAGGGACAAACCTAGTCATTTTTGACATCCTGTCATGAGAAAGCAGAAGAAAAACATTACTGAAGAACTTTAATGAAATCTTCCTAAACAAGCTACGAGCATGTAAACCACTCTGGTTGCATGCTAATGAGAGTATAAGGCACTAAATTGACAGTTTCAGTAACTGTCCTCTAATTTCACTACTTTTACTGCTTGATGAAGTCACTAAAATGCATTCTCCATCTAAATGAGTGGAATTTGCCTTTCTGGCCAATGGTTATGCTTAGTGTTGATTACAGAAATATGTATTAGCTAGAAAGAGCGTCTGCTGCAGATTAACAGTTGCACCCAGATATTAGTGAACTAAAACACTGGGCAGATGTTTTGTTTCTCAAGAGAGAAGACTTCTGCAGTGATTTCACAGTAAAAAACTGCTTTTAAAAAGAAAAAGGAATCTTCTGAAAACCATTAATGATATATACTTATTTTTTTTTTAATTTATGAAGCCATCTGCACTTGCTCTTAAAGTCCAAGTTAATAATTTGAAAGCAATAAAGAGTAGAAAAAATGCAATCATGCTTTATAGTCTTTTTCTTAGCAACTCTTAATTATATTGCTTCATTACTTTAAGTAAATTCTGAACATTTTCTATGGCTAATACAAAGGCACCATTTTTTCCCTGTGAAACTCTAAACTAAAACTAATTCAATTCGTGTCAGAAAGCAAAGACCATAAAACTAAGTAATTGGATGAAAAATCAGGGAGTGATGAGTGATGAATTCCTCCTTGCATTAGTGTCCATTTTGTGGCTTGTAAACTCTTTGCTCTTTCAATATTGCAATTTTATTGCAATGTTCGGTTTGGTAATTAGGTTTTGGAATATTGCTTCATATATTGATCTTAAACATCAAATAGATGTTTAGTGTAAGTTAGCTACTCAGTGCTATCTTTGAGTGATTTTTGGGTACCTGGATCCTGCTACTTCAGCATCTGGGAGTATTGTATCTAAATGCTCTTAGCTTGGGCACTGTCTTTTTATCCTCATCCATTCAGGGAAGCACAAAAGTGAATCTGTGAATTTTGCCAATCATAAAAATTAAAATTTCTGGAAATATTACAAATGAAAGACTGTGTCTGAGACAGAAGTTGACCTTTCATAGTCTCAATGTTCTGTTTTCCCGGAAGTTTTCTTAGTATGCTCTCATGAGATAGGGCATCTGGAAGAGGGCTGAGAGGGATTCAAGTATTTAGGTCTATAGTTATATATATATATCTCAGTGTCAAGACATTTTAAAATAGTATGTAAGTCTGTCCACCACGTTTTTATCAGCGCAGAATATAGTTTCTGTGAAAGTTGGATTTCACTGCTGCATGTTGAGAAGGAAAGTGATATACCTAGCTCCTGAACCATCTGTGTCGTCGTTGCCCTTCCATAACTTAATTTTGCATACCTTCATGAGGAAAACCTCTCTATCTATTGCTAGTTTGCTTCAAAGCCTTCTCATAAAGCTTGAATTGTTTCACAGATGCTTCAATAAACAAAGTACTCTAATTCTTACTCATCTTTGCTGTCATTCTTTTTGTACTTCCTTCACCATTTCTGAGTTTCTCATAAGAAAGTGTGTCTTTTTTATTCTAAGAGATAAAATGCAATGGAGAAAAATATTAATCTGAAACAGAAAGGTTTATTAACACAATGATGAAATTATCAGTATGATTCAGTGCCAAAATTGGTTATTGCCTCCCTGGTTTTTTGTCCTTGGGTTTTTTGGTTTGATTTGGTTTGGTTTTGCTGTGTTTTTTTTTCTTTCCTGCTTGGAGATTTATTTTGTCTGCTGAACATCCTATTTTACGTCTATTACAGAATCTCTGGATTTTTTGTAGGCATAGGCTACAGACAATAGAATATTTAGTCACACAAATGTAAAAATAACTACTGGCTAAATCAGAGAGTTTACAGTCTTTTTCGTACGCCTCTTGCAATGATGGACATAATAGTCTTCTCTATTTGCAATGGACAGATGACACTCTTCCTTTCTACCTAACATGCCTCTGAATATCTCAAGGGAGGTGTTAAACCAGTTAAATCTAGCAGTTATCTGAAGGTGCTGGTAAGTAACTGAATTTCTGTGGCAGAGACTGTGAGGAACATTTCTCTAAGATCACCCAGACTCTGAGGATCATCAACATGGGAGATAACTATTATGCCACCTGCATTTAATGACAGTGTTTGACCATTCAAAATTCAAATCCCAAGAGACAGATGTTAACCCATCGGTATTTCTGTCCTTGGAAGTCAGAAGACGTACCAGTTTGTATAGGAGGAGATGTTCACTGAGTATTGCTGAAAATCAAGCAGTAGAGAGTCTCTTCCAATGGATTTGAGTCCTACAGTTGTTTTCTTCTGTCACATGCACTGAAACATAAGGCAAAGCATCTGGTCATAGTTATGTATCTAGTCCTCACAGGAGGGAAATTTCCTGTCATTTTAATCAGAACCTATAGAAGCTATAAATACTGTCATTTAAAGGTTGCTTTGCATTATAAGAACAGTGCTGTCTGGCTTTTGTTTAAATGAGAATTATAGTCATGAGTTCATTGTATGCAATTGTTAATGAAATTATAGCTTGTGGTTCCCAAACTGTCCAGAACTTGGAAACTGGAATGGATAAGATGGAAAAAAATCAACTAGTCCTTTGATTGTCTCAAGGCAGAGTTAAGTACTGAATTTTTTCTAACAGAGGCCTTATTCATGAAAACCTGCAAGGGACAGAAAAGTCATATCCCGTATCTGAGCTGTTTATCCAGCAGACAACTATCATCACTGTTTGAAAGGTTTTATTCATGTCATCTTTAGCTGCAATTTAAACCATATAATGCATGACTAAAAGAACAGTTAATTTCCATCTTATTTGACACAATTTTTACAGAGCAAAACATGGAAGAAAAACGTCGTAACACATCTTTTTCTATACAGAAGAAATACATTTTACTCATCCATGAACCTCCTTTTTGTTTTCTGTCTTTCCTGAAATATTCTATATCTGAAGCCTTTCTGTCTCTAATAGGAGCGACTGTTTGTGTAAAAAAGTTGACCATTGCAAACTTACTATCAGATTGTGGTCCACTAATGCACATATGAACCTTATATATAAGCACAGTAGTTCTCTAACTTTCGCTCCGTAGAAACTGCATGTGTACACATTGGAAGTCCTCTGTTTTCCTCCTTTGCATTCAAAGCTTTTTCCAAGATGGTTCTCTGTTTCTCTAAGAACTTTAAAGAATTTTCACTGTCCTCCAAAATGTGTTTATGTATGATCACTGAAAACTTAAACATATATATTAGTTGTTTCACCTACAAAATTGTGGATGAAATGTATACTAGAGACCTACTAAAGGTCACTGCAGGATCTCCACTTAGTAGTTAATCCAGTTAACAATGAAATATTGAAGGATACTCTCTAAGCAGAGTTTTCCAGCTCTGTTCACATGTAACCATCTTGAAGTGGTCTTATCAAGACTGTATTCCCCCAGCTTCCTTACAAAAACATTGCCAAAACTCTTATCCAGCACAGAATAATTACCATCTACCGGCTCTCTTGTATCTCCAAGGACTATTTCCTGATACAGAGGAAATAGTCGCATCATTATTTTATCTAACATGAATTGTTCTTTACAAATCCATCTTATTACTTACCAATTTCTTTTAGGTGACTTCTAATATATTGCGTATTTTTTCTTTCTTTTTTTCAGGAAAAGAAGTTATACTAAATTATCTCTAATCCCCTTGGTTATACTTTAAAGTCAGGCACTGTATTTTCTAGGCTTCTGAAATCTCATTTATTATCTAGGAACTTCCAAAACAGCCGTTAAAATCCCTGAGATTCATTCATTGTGTTTTATTAGTGCTTACATATTTTATTCACAGTTGTTAGGGCACACTGGCAAAGACTTTGGTGGGATTTTAGAAGAAAAACGTAAATGGTTGAGAAAACATCCATGAAAGAAGAACAGGTATCCTTCTTGCTTTCCTCTTCTCTATCTCAGTTCTTCCACATAGTAAATCTAAATCAAAACAGTAAAACCTTGTATTTCTCCATGAAGTTTGCAAATGTTCTAAGCATGGCATTTTAAAGTCAGTTTTCAGGCTGACCTCGCAGTAGAAGTTAAAAATATACCTTTCATATAGAGAAATTGTTATAAAGAAGGCTCTCTCTTGCCAGAACTTCATAATGAATGTTGATATTTTAAGAGGTTAGTAAGATTATTGTGTATCATGGAATTATTTCATTGTAAATCAGTTTAGGTCAGGTATTGTAAAAGATACATAGGACACAACAGATGCATTAATGCTGCAAAATAGCAGCAAGGAAGCACATTACTAGCCTCAAGAAGAAAATCTGTCATAAATTGTATTAACCACTGCATTCTCCTTCTAGGCTATTAGAGAAAATTACCTATTCCTATAATGTATATAATGGAAAAAGATTTGAGGTGTGTTTATGCTTGCCATTAGCCTTTTTAATTTTACCACTGTAAGCTTTTTATGGTGCCCTGGTTTTGGCCAGGATTTCAGTATGTTACTTACTTGAGTAAGAAATAATACAAGTTATCTGATTGAGTTTGTTTTGGTTTGGTTTGGTTTTGTATTTTATTTGGAATAGAATAGGTAGAGACTATTTCTTGTCTATATTTAAGGACAAATTTTTGACTGGCCAGATTTATAGAGCAGTTACATACAGACCCGACAGGTGCATATCTTCCATTAGAATGCCACTGGGCATTGAGATTGGGATTTTCCAGATACCACAGCAAGCTCTGTAGCTTTCACAATGTAATTAAATTAAGTGACCTTTGCTATTTGCATTCTCAACATGGAGCGCACCTGGGACTGGTATGATTGAACAGGCACTGCTGAGGAACCACTTTTGCTGTTATAGCATTGAGTCTGGAATAGTGGTTGTTAGGACTGTAAAGCTGCTTCATAACCTCAGCAAAACTGTGAGATGATTTCCACTCCTTCCTTCAAACTCTGCTGAAACTCCTGTTGCCCAGTTTGGTGTTGCACCATGTCCTCTTCTAATTACTTAATACTTCATTAAACAATTGGATCTTATTTTTTCCTTCTGGAGCCTTTTGGAACCTCTAAGGGTTTTTTTTTGGTTAGTGCTTAGGAGCAGATGCTATCAGGCATACCTTTGACAAAAGTGCATGCCCGTCAGTGTAACAATACATGGTTGTAATATGGCCAGGAACAGATATGAAAAATAAGGAAAATTAAAGAAGACCCAGAAAAGAAATAACAACAAAGTAACCTGAAAATTGAATTTTTAGGGATTGTAAGAATACAATCTAGGAAAAGGAGTACTTTGGATAACTAGCAATTAAGTTACTTCTCTCTAAACTTTTGGTCTCTAAAAGCTGATCTAACCATTGCCTTCCACCATAGGAAATTCATCAGCATTTGAATGTATCCTGTGGTCTGTTTCAATGGGTTTGCAGTGGTTTATATGGAAAAAGCTTCTCTTTGAACAAGAGAAGTTAGTGAAAGGTTGTAGAGCAAATGATCTGAAAGAGGACTTTCGCCTGAAAGCTGAAGTACGACGTAGTCCCAAGGAAATACTTAAATTGTGTAATATCTATCGTCATTAAAAATTCTCACATGGAATTTCTTATTCTGTGCCAACAAAGTGGCTCTTACAATAATGCCCGAAGTCCTCAATTCTGCTAGGATCCCACTGGGACAATCACAATACAAATGCATGGAACAAAACAATCTTGCCCTCATGTATCCAGTCAAGGTTTCACCATATGAGATGATGCAGCTATACCGCAGTACTTAGACACCTGTTTTAGCTGAACTGCAGTGTCCAGATGCAAACTTTCAATCAGGTCATTTTGTGAAACCATTGGTTTTTCTTCAGTCAGCATTTCAGCATTTAATCAGCCCAGGCATTTTAATGCCTGACATCAGTATATGAATTATTGTCTTGTAATATCTTTTTTATACTGCGTATTCTAAGGAATTAACTTACAGACAAAATAAAAAGGCTTCTTGTGAAGCGCTGCAGGCTTTGCACAAGATGTTCTTTTACTTATATATTCCATAGAGCACAGCAGCTCCAAAAACCAGTGCTTTGGAGTAGAGAATCCAGTTAAATGACACAAAATACATTTGCTGCATAAAACAAACTAAAAGCAATTCAGGTTAATGCAAGAAGAGAGCAAAAATTATGTTAACAAGGAAACACAAAAGCAAGTTTGCTAACATTTGTAAGAAAGTGATCTTCAAAGAAATAACATCAATCATTTAAAAAAAGGTTGATTTATTTCAGAAATGTGTGTGATTTTTGCTTCACTCAGAGTGTAGGAGTATTTGTTTTTCACAAATAAAAGTACTTTTTTATCTAATAATGTGGAATAATATTTCTGCATTTTCTCTGTAGTATTTTTTGTTTGACTTCGCGTGTCATCATGGTTTTTTAAATGTGCTTTTCTGTCTCTTCTTGCCATGGCTTAGAGACAAATAAAGCTGAAAGGGTTCGATTCTCTCTCTCTCTCTCTCTCTCTCTCTCTCTCATTTTCACCGAAATAAACACAATTTCTTGGTCAGTTCTTGATTAGGTACCTCCATGTTCAAACGAGGCTCAGCCAGTGGACGAAGAAAGTCCCTGGTGGAATAAAGACATGTTTTCTGTGCATCAGGCACAAGAAGGAGTGACTATTTTGGCTCCAAACACTACACTTGTGCTTTCATGCCTGCTATAGAGTATATTTCATTAGCCATACCACCTGAATGGGTATATACGATAAGAATATCAGACTAATTTTACAGTTTTGAGAAAAGTTAGGAAAGTATTTACTTTTTGAATGAAAATGGCAAAATTAACAATACTAGTAACACTTTTTCTCTTTTTTCTGACTAGCTTTCATTTGGGTCAAATGTTCCAGAAAATCCTCTACTACAGAGAAATTATTAGTTACTCATATTTACTACCATCATTATGACAATAAGGAAAATAGAGAAAACGGAGATCAAATTAATACTGTGCATTAGTATCGCACTGCTTATTTGCATGGTGGCAAGTACTAGCATCCACTTCATCTGTGCCTGTGAGTAATATCATCTCACTGCTCCCAGTAATACCTGCAGCCAGCTGCAAACGCTCAAAGCAGTTACCTCCCTACTTTGATATCTAACTCACTTCAGAGTCACTGCTTTTTAGAGTACGGCACTGTCTCTCATGGATACAGCTGCATTGTTTTCCTACATACATGCCCTTCAGTTTGCATACATGAAAATGCATTTTGATTGGTTGGACCCAATTTACCTAATAACCTAGACTGCACTGTCTGGCTGTCTTTTGTCAGTATTCTAGTCTTTCATCAGCCTTCTGTAGATTTATGATCTATGGTTTTATGATTATTTGCTGAACATATGGAACAACCCTAGAGTCAGAAATAGTCTCTCCAGGATCCCAAAGGAAATATTTTTATTTTGTAACAATTTTTTATTGATAAATTCTCTGTGCGTTCTCTGAATCGTTTTTTAATTTATTCACTGAGGACTTCATTCACATTAAACATTGATTCCTACTTATGCAGTTGTAGAAGAATCATCCCACCAAAGACTCCATACCAAGATGTGTTCCTTATTCAGGAATCATTTTTGTTACCTTTCATTACTTCTTCACTGTCATGTGGCATGGTGCAAAAGGAGTAATATCTGCAGAGGTTACAGCTCTGAGGACCTGTCATCTACACTACATGCATTTCAGTGGTTTCACTTATGGCTAGTTTTAATGTGCACTGAAACCCCGATGTGGCTGGTACACGTGGGTACGGTAGGTGCTCAGTAGGAACCAGCCCCAGGCATCCTCTAGTTTCATCAGTCCCTAAGGAAACCAGTTTGTGCTCTACTGTGAGTTGAAAACCATGAAATGAGGCTGGATGTTGATTTTCTTCGAAGTAGTAATCCTGACCCTATCAGAAATGCTAACATAGACACTCCTTTCTTAACAAAACTCAAAATCATCTGAAAATGAATCTATTTGACACCATAGTCTCTATAAAAACCTGCCAGCTACCAATTCTTTACTCTTCATAGTCTAAATCACTTTTTGTTTTCTTCATGTTTGATGTCAAGTTTACAACTAGCCAGGTCATTCTACTTCACACTTTTAAGTAACTGTAAAACATCAACACCTAGACACGAACAAGTTTATGGGGTCGGATGGGATTCACTCGAGGATACTGAAGGAGTTGGCGGGCGTGCTTGTGAAGCCACTCTCCATCATCTACCAGCAGTCCTGGCTAACTGGGGAGGGCCCAGATGACTGGAGGCTAGCCAATGTGACGCCCATCTCCAAGAAGGGCTGGAAGGAGGATATGGGGAACTACAGGCCTGTCAGCCCGACCTCCAAAACTAGAAGTAGGATCCGTGGTGCTACAGGCCTGTCAGCAGTGCCTGCAGAGATCAGGACGATCCAGCATGGGTTCATTAAAGGCAGGTCCTGCTTGACCAACCTGATCTCCTTCTACGACCAGGTGACTCGCTTGGTGGATGAGGGAAAGACTGTGGATGCGGTCTACCGAGACTTCAGCGAGGCCTTTGACACTGTCTCCCATGGCATTCTCCTGGAGAAACTGGCAGTTCATGGCCCGGATAGGAATACCCTCCACTGGGTGAAAAACTGGTTGACCGGCCGTGCCCAGAGAGTCGTGGTGAATGGAGCTAAATCCAGTCAGCGGCTGGTCACAAGTGGCGTTCCTCAGG
>NW_009617091.1:0-6979 GCF_000690535.1 Cariama cristata
CTATGGAAGCTTAACATCCCAGGCCAGATTTAATTCTATCAGGGCTTTAGCTTTCATAACCTGATCCCTGGCTGCTCAGTTTCTCTGTATTCCTCCCAGGCTACCTGTCCTTGCTTCCACCCTCTGTAGGTTTCCTTTTTGTGGCTGAGTTTGTGCAGGAGCTCCTTCTTCATCCATACAGTCCTCCCGGAATTTTTGACTGACTTTCTTTTGGTTGGGATGCATTGCTCCTGATCTTGGAGGTGATCCTTGAATATTAACCAGCTTTCTTGGGCCCCTCTTCCCTCCAGAGATTTATCCCACAGTACTCTACCAAGCAGCTGTCTGATAAGGCCAAAGTCTGTTCTCACGAAGTCCACAGTAATGAGCTTGCTGTACACCCTCCTCACTGCCCTAAGGATATTGAACTCCACCATTTCATGACGACTGCAGCCAAGGCTGCCCTAGATTCCCCACCAGCCCCTCTTTGTTGGTGAGATCAAGCTCCAGCATAGCTCCTCTCCTCGTTGGCTCCTCTGTCACTCGGAGAAGGAAGTTATCATTAACATATTCCAGGAACCTCCTGGATTACTTATGCCCTGCTGTGTTGTCCCTCCAACAGGTATTGGGGTGCTTGAAGTCCCCATGAGGACCAGGGCTTGTGAACGTGAGGCTGCTCCTATCAGTCTATAGAGGCCCTCATCTGCTCGGTCTTCCTGGTCGGGTGGCCTATAGCACAGCCCCACTATAACATCACCTGTCCCTGCCCTCCCTTTAATCCTGACCCATAAGCTCTCAGTCAGCTCCTCATCCATCCCCAGGCAGAGCTCCATGAACTCCAGGTGGTCATTGACATAGAGGGCAACACCCCCTCCATCTACTTCTGAAAAAGCCTGTATCCTTCCCTTCCAACACTCCAGTCACAGGAACCATCCTCTTTTGCCATCTAATCGGGGATACTGGATAGGTGCGATGATGTCACATACCTAGATGCTGATGATCTGGATATGAGCTGTAGCTGCCTGCTAGAAAGTGTGTCAAAGTGTGAATCAAAGCTAGGTAGCTGCCTAATGAGATCATATTTGGCTCAGAAAGCTGGAGTCAGTTCAGACTTACATTATCAATACAACCTAAGGCACCAGGGTGATTTCAGGTCTGAAAATGGCTGCTTGTCCTAGCAGCAAGCTTTAACCAAGAATTTTATCTTTCGTATGGGAAGTGAGGAAGTTGGGTGATAATGGAGTAGAATCAGAGCTACCTCACATAGTGAAACAGTTTTGGCACGTAACAATCTGGGCTGAGCTAAAGCCTGTAGAAATAAGTTGTACAAAAGCTGTCTTCTGGAGGAAAAGTGTAGTAGAAGAAGAGACAAGGTTTTGATCTCAGTTCAATGAGGGAAAAAAACTCTGAGACGCTGCCCCATACTAGAACCTGAGTACTTTAATGTGTGGTAACAGGAAAGTGCCACATATGGGGAGCATCAGTAGGACATAAGCCTGGAGCTTATGCTGTGGGCTCTTGCATACTCATCAACAAAATGAGCAGACAACATCAGCCTATGTAAATAGATACCACATGACCGGTGTGTTATCCAGTGCTATGCTGAATAGGGGTGGACTACACTAGCAACAGCAATCATGGGAATTAGAGACAAGTGTGATCTATGGGGAAAAAAGCAAGCAGGTGGGAGGCCAAGTAATTTATTTATTTGTAGGAAGGGTAGCGGTGCTTTGTCAGAGAGCTTCAGCAAATGATAGACAGTGAAAGAAATTTTGTGGGATAGATAATACCAGTTATGAAGAAGTCAAAGAGAGGAAAATCTTTTAGCAGTTAAAAAAATATTACTATACGTCAATTAGTATATTCCTAAATTTTAGGAGCACTTGTAACTTAAACCTGAATGTTATGACTTGAGCGCATCTCTGCCATCTGCACACCTGGCAGCTGAATTTTTTCTGTCCTGAAGTGTTTTCTGAAACACCTTGGAGGAAAAAAGAGAATCTCCTATGCTAGGAAAGAAGATATTAATATAAAAAGTCAATGTTTCTAATCTGATTTCTTTTAAAATAAATACAAAAAATAATTCAAGACAATCTTTCATTATATGAACAGCTTCCAAAAATGATTGACTTCTCTTACCTAGAAAATTTACTTGTGTTTATGTATTTTCTTTCAATTTGCAACTGTATTTATAAAGTGTTTCATTGTCTTCCTCTTCACTTTTTTTTATCTTTCATGAGGTAAGTACAAAATTTAAATTTCATTAAAAAAAGAATCAGTGTTAGAGCAGCAAGGACTCTTAACCTGCAGCTCACAAATGAGGGCAAAGAGGTGAAAGGGTCCTGCTTTTTTCCAGAATTGTGGTCGTTACTTGTGCGTACGCTGTAGGTTGAGCTGACGTCAGTCGGCAGCCTGCTATTGGTACAAGTGAAGCTGCACTAATTTACACCCACAGAGAATCAGGTTCACAATGTGTTAAATGTACTAGACTGGGAATGAATGTGGTATTAGATTTGAATTCCAAATGAGTGCAGCATCATTTTTTTCTTTCTTGTCTGACAATTGGAAAGTTGGAGACATTGTGTGTGAAAAGGAATATTACACTTATTTTGAGCAGTTGACAGACATGGCTGGAAGTCTGATATGATTAATACCTCAATAATAGGGCTTCAGTAAGTTAGTCCAAATAGATCCCCAACCCAGACAGCATGCCAAGATACTGCTAATAGTTAAGTGACTTTTATTAGAAAACAAATTCCATTTTTAGCTGTTTTACCAAGGAGCTTTTATAATGCATTAAATCCAAAAGAATTAAGAAGGTGTCTTACAAACAAGTGAGTGCAGAGGAACTGGTTGCAAGGGCTTGCGAATCACATTTCTGACCAGAAATAGTCTGAGGTACCTACAAATTCATCTTCATACTCATTTCCTTACCAACACCTTGAGAACTTTTCCTTGAGATAAGTATACAGATACAGGTTTTTGCTTGTTTTTCTTTTCTAGGGCACCTGCAGAGGTGCTGCCTCAGTAGGGAAAAGCAAAAGATTAAGTTCAAATGCACAGAAGCTCAGCTGCAAAGTAGGGCCAAAAAAACATCACAAAGTCTTCCTTGCTGTGTTTACTTTCATGCCTGAAGCAGTAACATCCAGGTTCCTTTCTTTGCCCTCACTAGAAATTCAAAACTTGTAGAAAGGGCTTGGCTATAGATTCCTCCTTTTTGCATCAGCCAGCAAATAGAGAGCAGTCCAACTTACACAACAGTATCATTCCAGGAATTATCCTTATCCAGAGAGCACAGTTCCAGGAATAATTAATTATTGAAAATGTTATTTATTACTTGTTTCAGAGCAGCTTTATGGATAGGCGTGTCAACTGAGCCGATAAGCAATTTTGCTGTAGATCCAGAGCTGAGAGTTCAAATCTTGCTCTGGCATTGTGCCAAAGACCGCCTGCAGGCCGCTCAGCCATGAGGGACTACCTGGTTATGCACGCTGGGGTCTCACACACAGTAGCACAGCCGCTGACCACTCCAGTTTTGTTTTTTTTTTTCTGTAGATTTGCTTTGTAACCTGGTATACCTTTACTAGATGGGTTATTCAGGCTCGTAAGTGCATAAAATGAAGAGGTTCTGGCTGCAATAAGAACCTTATTGAACTGGGCACTGTGCATGCACGTTATTAGAAACAGTCCCTGTCCAAAAAAGCTTTACTCTAATTATAGAAAACGGGGAGAAGAAAGAAGTATTTCATAGGAATTGTAAGAAACTGAATTAAAAAAACCTTTAGGGGAAAATAAAGGTGTCGAAGTGAAGGCAGGTAATCTCATGGCAACAGGGAGTGGCAGAGCGCAGCAGCACTTTGCACGCTGTACTCAGTGCAGCCGCAGAAGGTGAACCCCTCCAGGGATGCAGAGAGAGGAAAGTGGTCACAAGGACAGGCTAAGGTGCCTTTCAGCATAAGGTCTTTTATGGATGGGAGAGGGATGAGTAGAATGATCCAGTCATAAAGGTGGAATACAACAAGATTTTGAGCTGTGTATGAGCAAACACTAAATGATAGGTGTTAAGGAAGAAGTTTTATAACAAATAGGGGAATGTTTAAAACTATAAATTCCAAATTGTATGGAATACAATAGTCTGGAATACAATTCCAATAGTCTGGAATAAAAGGAAGAAAAATATGTCAGCCAGTATAGAAGAGCAAATTAAGACTGTGAGTTTACTTTGGATAAATTTAGATCAAACTTCTAATGCTGGAAAAAGCAGAAATCTGCTCTATCACTTTACAAATAATCCTGAAATATGTTTATTTTCCTTTTAAATTATCTTCATTCAGAAGTTAACTGTTATAAATTATACTTTTGCTAAAAAGTGGATTAATCTACTTAATAATTGTGAACTTGTCTTTATCTTCCTACTTTGAGAGGATTTATTTTGCTTTCCACGTCTATTTGAGCAATAAATTAGTTTGAAGGCTACCACCAAAGCATGCTACTGGCTGCTGTTCATTATCCGGTGGTGAATTGAGCATGTGGATATCAGCTCCGAAGTGAGTTATGTTTAAGTTGTCTTAAACTGCTAAAAGCGATCAGATATGACAAAGTGGTGTTTTTACACTTTAAAAGTATAGCTTACTCACATTTTGATTGCAGTTTGAAATATTCCATCTCTTTTTTCCCTGAGTTTCACTTAAGTGTTTGATTTGAGCTAATAAATCAATGCCAGCGTACATTCCTCCACTAGTGCTTTTAATGGGCACCCTCTTTGAAAGTTAAACATTCCAGTAAATTGCTCAAACACGTTCTTTAAAGGTTAAACACAGCTTTGAAATCCTTCTCTTGTTAGGCAAGGTTGTCATAAGCTTTCAGCATAATTGTAAAAAGGGAAAGCCTTGAAACTAGGAATGTGCTATAACAACCAATTTCATTGCTATAGTCATGGTAATAATTATGATGATCCAAATATCCACCATTGTGTTCATGGAGATTTTAAATTCTGCATGCATTATTTCTCAAGTCTTGTGGGCCATCTCATTTTCCAAGTTTCAGAAATATTCTTAGCTGCAGAACAGATGAATAAACAGCAGACTGTCAGAAGATTCTTTTTGTCTACTCACTGTGAGCAGCAACATATTTCTCTCGCTATCAAATGCCTTCTTTTTTAATGGTCAGTTAAATCAAATGAGTATGAGCTAAATATTTCATGAATATAGACTATCTGAGAAAATCTTTGTTTTAATCTTACTCCCGTTAATATCTGCAAGCATAGATCTTATTTAAACATACAATGTGAATGTGACAGGACATGTATATTTATAGGAGCTCTCCCATTTTTTCCTCAACACACTGCTCAGCCTGTACACATTACCTATCTTTTCTGAAAATGCCAGTTGCCCCAAACTCTTTGATGTCCATTGACAGCAACTGCTAGTAAAGCCTTTCACCCAGTGATCATGAAGACAGCCCACATAGCCACTCGCAATAACATTGAGCACTGCTTCACTGCTCCATTAAACATTTGCCAGCCTAATATTCTGTTCTCAAATACCTCGCACACTTCCACGCTTCCTTCCTCCTCTCCTGACAAACAGCAAACTCCTGACATCTGCTACTGAATCATTTTCAGGAGTGTCTCCACTTACTGTCATGGATCGGACAGAAATCTCGGAGACAGGAGTTTCTCACATCTGATTTTGACATTAATTTATATTTTCCTTATGTTCACCTGTGAGTATCTCAGTTCACCACAACTCAATGGCAAATAGCTGTGGCGTTGAAAACCTGTTAATACTGTAAAAGTGAGCTGTTCTTAAAAGCAAAGCAGAAAAAGCTCAAAACATCTTCTGCAGTGAGACTACCCCTCACCAAGTCACAGGGGCACTACTTGAAATACTCAAACTGCTCTAAAAATTGTAAGTACCACCTACAGTACTATTGCTATTAGGCTAAAAACACACCCTAATAAATGGTGAAACAAATACCGTCCGTTAATTTGTCAGGATTAGAGGAGCATGTAGTTTTCACTCATGAGAGTACTAATAATCATATTGACTCAGAAAATTACAGTTAAATGGAAGATATATTTAGAAATAATATATGTAATTTCTGCATTGTGTATTTCAAATCCACAGAGAAGAAAAACTAAATGAGGTGGTGAGCAGCAACAATGGGATAGAGTACAATTAGGCAGCTCAGAGATTACCTCAAATGGACTTGATATACTGCGTTACTCACTTGCAAGATTAAACAAAAGGTACAAGAGAGGAAGCATAGCTATCACAAGATGATCACTTAAGTGAAATAGAGAACACCACATCAACAGCAACAGTTGAAACACCACAGGAGAGTGAAAAATGCTATATGCGATACCTCTACTCTCTGGAAAAGCTTTATTCTTACTATTTCATAGAAGAACTATCCAGTGGAAAAAAATATGTTTTGCAGTTGTGTGGGGTAGCAATCTAGCTCATTGCTCCTGTTCAGCAGCCTGGTTGATAGGAATTAAAAATCACTGAGCTGCTTTGTAACTGAGAAATAGCATTCTTCATACATTATGATCTAATAATTAAGCACATAATTAAAACAGACTGTCATACCTCGCATCAATCCAAAGGAATTCTGGCAAAAAAAAAAAAAAAAAAAAAAGAAAATTATCAACTACTACAAAAATAAGAATCTGCTTTTATGAGTTAATGTCTTTCAAAACTGAATATTTTACAAAGTAGCAGACCTCAGGGAAGGTATCAAATTGTTTCAGTTTTGGCTTTTGTCCTCCATATTCTGCTAAGTTGTTCTCTTTATTTGTTCTCATTTTTATTCAAGGAGAAACACAGAAAAAATAATGCATTATCCTATGCACAAGTGATTCACGGTACACTGACAGTTTCAGCATCAGATTCTCTAAGGCTTCATGTTTCACTCCATAAACAAATTCAATGATGTGTCCTTGGCTTCAGATCCAGTGTAGGCTTCTTGTATCTACCTGTATTTAAAAACACTACAA